>NW_003345198.1:101316-139330 GCF_000150975.2 Nannizzia gypsea CBS 118893
CCCACTTGAATCTTCAGGTTTCCAACCAAAACTACGGACTCTGCGAGATTTTGAGGATGATTACGGACTGAAACTTGATAATGATGACGACAACATTCAAGGTAGTGATGATGATGAAGACTACAGTGAAGATGAGGATGATGATGACGACGATGATGACGAGGGCGATGAGGAGGGTGAGGAAGATGAAGACGAGAATGAACATGAGGAAAGGTAATACTTGTGGATTGTACATCCTGGTAAACAAGTTAGCATGGCTGCTGTAAATAAGTACACAACTACCTAATGTTTGCTGAATCAAGGTAATCAGCTACTAAGAGTCAACAGCGATATGATTAGCTAAAAATTTCTGTTAAAATAGGTAGCTACTACACAAAGCATAATACGCATTACTTTGCTATGATCACCAAATGTCAGGCAAATATAGCTCTTTTTGTAAGTTTTTCGCAATGGGTATTGAACGAGCTGAATGCGCAATATATTTCATAGTCTGGACATAGCAACCCTTATAGATTTCCCGCTTCCCAGCTCCAACTTTCCTTTCTACGTGGAGTAGAAATGGATCCGTCTAGAATCATATTAACTTGACGAGCATTATCCTTGCATATCAAATCTCATGTGCAAGTAGTCTCGATATCTTAAACAGTTATTCATATTCCCGCGAGCTGGCTTTGGAGACACCTAAAGTAAAAAATGGGAAGATAATATTGCACACTATAATAACACTTAGATTAAGAAAAAACTTGGAACATATACCGCTATCTTCGGAGGGTTCTTCTGGTTCTCCATCTTGGAGTTGGAGATATGAACGGGAAATAAATTGGACCCCGTAATAATTTCTGTTTCTGGTGTTCAATGCGGAGTTTTCTTATAACCTGTCGAATCTCCCCTACTAGAAGGCGATACCCAGGGTCATCTCTACCAGTAAAACGACACATATCGCGGTGATTAGCATTAATATATCGGGCATTCTCCCTTGGGTCCCCCAATAGCGAAGATTCGTCTGGCACTACCTACAACACCTGATTAGTTAACCAGTATTTGGGCTAGGCATCATAAAATAAAGAGTGTACCTTTCCGAGGATTCCGTTCAATGGCTCAAAAGGGAGACCCTCTTGAAAGGTCCGAACAAGGAATTTATCTTGATTCCATTGTTGCATAAAGTCATTATGAGATGCCTTGAGGTCAGGGTTGTCCCAATGTAAAAGGCGTATAATCCGAGGGTTCGTGCCGAACCCAGTGAACGAAGCGATTTTTCTCAAAGCTTCCCCGAATTTTGCTAAGTTGCTTCCTCGATGGGGCGTCCCAAGGAAGATGATCGCCTTGGTTGAAGCTCTAATGTCAAGTATCTCCGCATCTTTGAATTCCGGGACGAGGTGAAGAACCTATAGGAATCAGATTTTTGTTCTTTCAAGCCATTGAGGATACTGTAATAATCAGGGGTATAATATAACTAGCTACCTGCTTCACAAGAAGGCCTTTGCCAAGACAGGATTTTGGTTAGCTGTCTGCGATTTGATCAATATAACTGATTGACAAGCTTTGGTTGAAAGGAATCACTTACCACCGAACGAGTGGGCGACGAAGACTATATATCGACCTCGCTGGAGAGAAGCAAGAAATAGTCGGTTAGCCAACTGCTTTTCAACTTCGGTTATTTGGTTACTGCCTAGGTAGTTAGACTACCTAGTTAGCTAGTTAGTCGGCGAACTGGTTAGTCAACTAACAGTCCAGCAACTTGCTAACTAACTAACCAACCAGCCAACTACCAACGTATGTAGGTAGTGATTCACGAGCTCACACGGAGATTGAAACACTCACACACTCGTCCCTACTGTGTACAAGCGCATGTAGGAAGTTTCTGGCATGCTCAACAATACCATTCAGATTTGCGCTAGCAAAGAATTTTGATACTATCGAGTTATACCCAAACGTCAGGATTCGACAGTCAGCACAGTCCGCCGGCAGCAAATCCAAGGGCCAAAAGACATCCGTTTTGGATCTCTCTCGCGGGCTGTCTTCCGGTGTTGACTGGCGCTGTGAACCTTTTACGGAAAACCGCTTCAGAATCGATTGCTTCCACCTCCTGCCCCTGAAACTTGGGTCTTTAGGTCGTTGTGCTGTCCACGTCCTCCCTGGATGGCCCTGGATACCGTGAACAAAGACGATACTATCGGCAGGTTATTATGGCTTACAACCATGTTCATATAGATGAGTATAATGGGTTCTCTTACTCTGCCACAATATCTCCCACTCGAGGGGTATACAGAACAGTGAGGTGGTATTTCACATCCAGCATGGCTGTTAGCTATGTAGTTGACTGATTACCGAACCCCCCAAAACCGTGCACTAGTTCGTTAGTTAATTGACTATATGGATTGTCCTCCAGCAACTCAATCTCATGCCAACTTTACGGAGTGCTAGAGGAGGGATATAGGGGCGCCCGCACAGAAACCATTGACATATTGTCCTCCCATCTCTGGATTTTTCCGAACTTTTCTCCCCGAGTAAAAGCTGTGGTGGCTGGTCAGCGCCCTGCATGCCATGGCTGCAGGATTAATGCGGGCCTGCATTGGACAAGTGGACGGGTCCAAGGGGCGCGACAGCACTGGAGGGTCGTTTAACCTGGGGCTATGTCAAATATTTGTAGACCTGCCAGGGTTGAAGGCCGAAAAGCAATACTGCTGCTCTAACTAAATAACTAGGTAGTTACCCAAACTCTTCCCTCGAGACGAAACGCATCTTGTCCATCTCTGCTGCACGTTTCTTTGGCTAATAATAGCTAGCAACTATTTCATATAGCACTCTGTAACCAATCCTGTATCAACTTCTCTGCACCTAGGTAGCTATTTACAAGGCAATTAACTAGTTAACCATTTAACTAACGAGCGGTGATTGCAATTCACACTGGCCGCCGGTCCCGACGCCCCTGTACGATTCCCTGTCCATACCGCCCAAGACCGATTCAATGAATCCAGTATTTCCCGTGGCCGCAGGCCCAGGGCCACTGGTCGGTATATTCCACAGGACGCTCTCATGGAGCACCTGGAACTTCCACCGCCGCCCATCAGTGTTTGCTTTGGCAAACTCCACGATGTAGCCGTTGTTTTTGTCGCGAAACGCACCCGCCACCCCCGAGGCCTTTGGATCGCTGTTGGGACCATCCACCTTGTTGATAGCAAGCGAATCCTCCGTGATCTCGCTCTCGTCGGCAGCGACAATGTTCTGAGCTGCGCAGACCAGTCCCCCGTCACGATAGAGCCTTGCCGTGGTGTATGGCGTCTTGCCGCTCTGGACGGTCGAGAATATGCGCATCACCTGCATCGCGTACGGGCCGACCTGGGCGCGCAGGTAGTACGACTCCGACATGACCTGCGGCCACGCTGAATGCGACCAGACATGGTCCATCCCACCGTGGGCTTTCACACCGTCCAGCCCGAGCAGCAGTCGTCGAGGACTTTTGTCTTCTGCATCGCTGAACGTCATATCCGCCGTTGCTGATGCTCTTCCAATGGGCCGCACGTAATGTACCGCGGGCCCCAGGCGTGGACAGGTATCGAGGCCCTGATCTCCGGCCAAGGTGGTTAGGTTCATACGGCCATTTACGATGTCCGGAACGTCGAAGGACAACTCGGCCTGTAGAGCGCCGGCAGAGACATTGAAAGATATGCTGCCGTTACTCGACGAGTCTTTCCAGACACCTAGGATGTTTCCATCCTCACCGCCAGCCGCCGTTACAACGGACTCTGGGAAGTACAGGTCTCGATGCCAGGTACTGTTGTCTGGCCACTTTGCAATGACCTGGACTTTGAACCCGCCTTTGTTACGGCCCTCCGCGTTCCTAGTGATTGATACAACGACTGCGGCTCGACCGTCCTCAGAGACTCCGTCAAAGTGCCACAGCTCCCAGGCTGTCTCTGTGATGGCATCCGCATACTTTGGGAAAACGTTGCTCGATCCAGTCACATATTCAGAAGCCTGGACTGGGCCGGGGACGATTGAATTCCCCCCAATATGGAAATAAGATGTGAGCAAATCCGCCATTATTGCCTCTGGATAATTGTGTTCTTTTTCTTTAGTAGTTTGGAGTGAGTGGCCAGATTGTTACCGTGCAAGAGTTGGATGTCGCCGGTTTCAGGCGATTACTTTACATTGAAGGCACAGGCTGGCTATGGGAGAAAGCCTTTTCTACACATCCTTTTGCCTTGCAACAGATATGGTGCCTCCCTTTGCTACCACAGTGTCTTGCTAGCCTGGATCGGAATATCCGAAATTGTCCGATGATACCTTGCACCCCCTCTCCTCCTTCTGCATGCTACCTTCATATGTGTGTTCCGTGCCCGATATTCTGCGGATATCGAATAGCGTGCCACAGCAGTTCCATGAACTGATTTTGCACTCGCAAATAGTCGGATCAATTAATTTAGAAGACATGGGTTCAATAGTCATCCTTGCTAATAAGCCGACCCTTTACCCTTTCCCCCCATGTCTTATCGGAATGCCTTACAGGTACACTATTCTATAACATAATTAGGGGCCGCCCAACTACTTTTCGACAAATGCTGTATTACTTGGAATACATCAATCTAAACTTACCTTACATATTATATATCAGGACGGCGATCACTTTCTTAGGATGGCAGCAGTGGAGCCTATAGCAATCATTGGAAGTGCCTGTCGTTTCCCTGGCGATTGTGATACACCGTCAAAGCTTTGGGAGCTTCTCAAATCCCCGCGAGATCTCCTTCGCCAGGTCCCGCCAGACCGGTATAATGCTGATGCCTTTTACCACCCAGACCCCAATCATCACGGGACAACGAACGTGCGCCAGTCATACTTCCTGAATGAGAACCCTACTTTGTTTGACAATGGATTCTTTAATATCCCCGCTAGTGAAGCTGAGGCAATCGACCCCCAACAGAGGATGCTTATGGAGACAGTGTACGATTCTCTATGTACCGCTGGACAGACGATTGAAGGGCTTCGAGGGTCGTCTACTGCTGTATACGTCGGCGTGATGTGCGACGATTGGAGCACTATAGTTACAAAAGATCTGGAGGTATTTCCAAAGTATGGAGCCACAGGTATCTCCCGCAGTATTATCTCAAACCGGGTTTCATACTTTTTTGATTGGCATGGGCCGTGTATGACTATCGATACTGCGTGCTCCTCTAGCCTTGTTGCTGTTCACCTGGCTATCCAAACTCTGCGTAGCGGCGAGTCGGATGTTGCCATTGCTGCAGGAGCAAACCTAATTCTTACTCCAGGTACGTATATCAGTCACTACTCTATTCTGCACGCACTTTTTTTGGTTTTTACAAGGCGGTAACTAATATATATATAACGTATAGGGATGTATGTTGCGGAGAGTAAGCTGTCAATGCTCTCTGCCTCCGGAAGATCCAGGATGTGGGATAAGGATGTTGACGGGTACGCACGTGGAGAGGGTATTGCATCTGTCGTCCTGAAGCCTCTTAGTGCTGCAATCCGAGACAATGACCATATTGAGTGTATTATTCGTGGGACTGGTGTAAACCAGGATGGACGAACCCCGGGGTTAACCATGCCAAGTGCAACTGCTCAAGCAGCCCTTATTCAAAGCACCTATGCTCGTGCTGGACTCGATATCAACAAACCAGAAGATCGACCCCAGTTTTTTCATGCACATGGTACGGGAACTCCGGCTGGTGACCCTAAGGAAGCTGAAGCAATTTTTCGCGCATTCTATGCAACTGATACCTGCAACGATACACTGTTCGTTGGCTCAATAAAAACTGTGGTCGGTCATACCGAAGGGACTGCGGGACTCGCTAGTTTGATTAGTACTTCTCTGGCCCTTCAGAACGGAATTATCCCCCCCAACATGCATTTTGATACCTTGAACCCCCAGCTTGCACCATTCTACCATAACTTAAAGGTCCCCACTTGCGCTCAGACTTGGCCCCGAACACACGCAGACCAGCCTCGTCGAGCAAGCATAAATAGTTTTGGTAAGTCCGGTCATGAATCTAACTGAACTTCTAGTGAAGAAGCTAGCTTCGGTCGCTAACTATATGATAGGTTTTGGTGGCACCAATGCTCATGCAATTCTCGAAGCCTACGAACCAAAACCAACTTTAGCTGTGGAAGGCCCTTTGTTTACCCCTTTAACGTTCTCTGCCTCATCCGAAGTGTCCCTACGTTCCCTATTGTCAAGTTACGATAAGTATCTGAGATCTAACCAGCAGGAATCCTTGCATGATCTTGCTTATTCTCTGCAGTCACGGCGCTCTACCTTACCATACAGGGTAGCAATCGCCGCCTTAACGACGGAAGATGCTCGCTCTCAGATAGATGCGATAGTGAGTGGTGAAAAGGAGAGCTCTATGGGTGTACGACACTCTTCCAAGACATCCCCGAAGATCTTGGGTGTATTCACCGGTCAAGGCGCACAGTGGCCACGAATGGGCGCAAGATTGCTAGAGGGCTCTTCCTACGTGGCCAGGCGGTTTGCCGAGCTTGATCAAGCGCTGTCAGAGCTACCTCCCGACGTACGCCCCGCTTGGACTTTGCAAGAAATGGTGCTTGCGGATATAAACTCATCAAGAGTATCTGAGGCGGAGATCTCCCAGCCTCTTTGCACCGCGGTTCAGATTGTTCTTGTCGACCTACTTCGACTAGCAGGCATTACTCTACACGCGGTAGTTGGTCACTCCTCTGGTACGTATAAATAAAGCGATGAATAAACCCTCCGCCCAAACCCATTCGTTTTTCCAGTTATTCACTAAGTGACAATAGGCGAGATTGGAGCTGCGTATGCTGCCGGATTCCTCACAGCACACGACGCTATTAGGATCGCCTATTACAGGGGTGTTTATACAAAACTTGCGAAATCGCCAAATGGCGGCAAGGGCGCTAGTAAGTAGCAACGAACCCACTGCTTAAACTCACTTTTAGTGGAACCCTAGAGGTTATTCATCTCCGACGTGATGCTCTAGTGCCTTCACTGATTGGTGCATGTTCGAACTTAAGCGGCTAACAAAGTCTGTTTTTTCTGACGCATTTTAGTGATGGCTGCTGGGACAACCTTTACGGATGCATCTGAACTTTGTGAACTCGATTCCTTTAAAGGCAGAATCCAGGTAGCTGCCCGAAACTCACCGCTAAGCATTACTCTGTCTGGTGATGAAGATGCCATTATCGAGGCCATCAACGTCTTCAAAGACGAGGATAAATTTGCACGACGACTTAATGTGGACACTGCTTATCATTCCTCCCACATTTTGCCATGCTCAGGTGCATATCTTACAGCCATGGATGAATGTGGAGTCCATTATACAAGTCCGTCTGGACCCAATTGGTATTCTAGTGTGCGAGAAGGGAAGGTTATGGCCATAGGTGACATCGATTCACAGTACTGGGTTGATAACATGATCAGTCCTGTCCTTTTTTACCCAGCACTGGTGCAAGCTGCAGCAAGTAGCGGGCCCTTCGACTTAGTTGTTGAAATTGGTCCACACCCTGCGCTTAAATCCCCTTGCCTTGATACTTTGGAGGAGGTAACTGGAGAGCGTCTGCCGTATGTGGGCCTTCTTAGTCGAACAAAAGACGACATACATGTGTTGTCCAGCGCGTTTGGGTCTATTTGGTCTTACCTTGGAGCTGGCACCGTTTCTTTCGACGCATTCAACCGAGCCATGTCGCCATCGCCAGATCCTCGACGGTTCCTCCGCAACCTACCCCAATACCCATTTGACCGTAGGCGCTTTATGTCGCTCTCTCGATTGTCCGGTTTATACAACAGCCTTCAAGATCCACCCCATCCTTTGTTGGGTAGGCGATGCCAGGATCGTGAAACTTCTCAGAGTATCCAGTGGCGCAATATCTTACATCCAAAGGAAATTTCGTGGCTGGCTGGCCATAAAATCCAAGGTCAGATAGTCTTCCCTGCCACCGGCTATATTGCAATGGCAGTGGAAGCGATAGCCATCCTGGCCCGCGGCTCGAGTATTGGCCTTATCACAATAGAGGACTTCGATATCAGCCGAGCAATGGCATTTAATGATGATGGCGCAAGTGTCGAAATTGTATTCGGCGTCAATATTCTCAGCCAAACAAGTGATGAAATATATACCCAGTTCTCCTGTCATTCCGGTGGACCTCGTGATAATGGGTCAGCAATGGCTCTCAATGCCAATGGTAAAGCAAAAGTCTTGCTTGAAAATCAAAGCTTTGACAGGCTCCCAAAAATTGAAGTGAACCGCGATGATATCAGAGACGTCGCAGTTGACAGATTCTATGAGTCTCTTAACCGACTCGGGTATAATTACTCGTCACCTTTCCGTGGAATCAACAGCATACAACGTAAAGCGGACTATGCAATAGGCACACTTGAAAATCAGAGCAATTCTGAATGGGAGGACCAACTTATAGTTCACCCAGGAATGCTAGATACTGCTCTGCAATCCACTTTTGCTGCATATTGCTGTCCTGGTGACGAGCGTATGTGGGCCTTGCATGTTCCTACAAATTTCCGACGTATAGTTATCAATCCACATTTCACGTTGTTAGGTATCGGGATGCCAACTATACTGCAGTATGAGGCTTTCGCGAAATCGTATGCGAATGGGAGCATCTTTACCGAGCTGAACTTATTGACGAACTCAAGCAGTCGCTTGTTTCTACACATTGAAGACATGAGGCTTGTTCCTCTTTCCCCTGCGGTCCCAGCTAATGATATCGTACTATTTTCGAGATTTGACTACCAAGCTGCCCTCCCGGACGGCGACCTAGTAGCAGCAGACTATGGATACAAACCCAAGGATATCGAGGTTGCACTGGACTGTGGCCGGATCGCCTTTTACTACCTGCGCCAGCTGATAGATACTATTACAGTGGAAGAGAAGGCAAAGACTCTACCGCATTACCGACATTTACTTGATTGGGCAGAATACGTCGTACCGCAAGTCATGAGGGGCGAAAACTCACAAACACCACAGAGTGCTGTATATGACACGAAGGCCAACATTGACACCCTTCTGCGAAGGTAGGAATACCCGTACAAATATCATCTAGTAGGTGCTAATAGGTCATCCAGGCACTACGAATGTAGCGATGTCCGCCTCCTAGAATCTGTTGGAGAGAATCTTCCACAAGCTATTCGTGAGAGGTCTAACATTCTCGAACATATGACGAAGGATGGGATGCTCGATAGCGTCTATGAGGACGGGTTTGGTCTTAACATCGTGAACGAGTATATTGCCCGCATGGTGTCCCAGATAACTCATCGGTACCCGCGAATGAACATTCTCGAAATAGGTGAGCCCCTTGACATTGATTTGAATTTTGCATTGGATCTCGAAATAACAATCTAGGTGCTGGAACTGGTGGTTCGACTAGAAGGATACTTCCTCGCTTAGGCTCTGCGTTCTCAACATATACCTACACCGATATCTCCGCCGGATTTTTCGGTGCAGCTCAGGATCGCTTCAAAGATTATGCCGATCGGATGATTTTCAAGACATTTGACATGACCAAGACTCCTGCCTCTCAGGGATTTATTGAAGGGTCCTATGATCTTGTTATCGCGTCCAATGTCCTACACGCTACTCAAGATCTGGAAAATATGATGAACAATGTGCGGAACTTCCTCAAGCCAGGGGGGTATCTTATCATCCTCGAGACGGTTAGCAATGAATCGCTCAGGGTTGGCCTACCCATGGGCAGTCTGCCTGGATGGTGGCTCGGCATTGACAGCGGACGGCGTTGGGGTCCTACTCTGACTCTCCCGCAATGGGACTCTTTGTTGCGGAAGTCCGGTTTTGGTGGCATTGATACAGAGACCCCCACGGTTCATAAGCTCCTTCCAGGACACGTATTTTGTTCCCAGGCTCTTGATGACCGGATCGGAATGCTTCGATCGCCGCTTACGGACAGTTCCAAGTTCCCCGCCACACGTAGCTCTACGCGACTTGTGATTATTGGTGGTAAAACGCTGCGTGTCCATAGGATTTGCGAGCAAATCTCTTCTATACTTGCCCCAAGATTCTCTGAAGCTGTCCGTATGGAGTCTATTGAGGCCTTTCACAGTGAGGGACTGGCCGAATCTAGTACTATCTTGTGTCTCACAGAGCTAGATGAGCCCTTGTTCACTGCAATGACCCCCACAAAACTTGATGCTATGAAGATTCTCTGGCGTCAGAGTGGAAATATTCTCTGGGTTACTACTGGGGCCAGAGCAGAAAACCCTCACTGCTATATGACTGTTGGTCTCGGCCGTTGCATGAGATTTGAATACCCTAATATTACGCTTCAGATGCTGGACATCGATGTCATAAACCGTCATACCCCACAACTTATAGCGGAAAATCTGATTCGCCTTGGACTTCTTAAAAAATGGTCAAAACAACTTCGGCCAGGAGATATGCTCTGGTCCGTGGAACCGGAGTTCTATATTGAAAACGACATGATTCTAATTCCAAGGCTATACCCATATGAAGAAGGAAATAGACGTTATAATGCTTCTCGTCGCACTGTAAATGAATCTGTTAACCCGCAAGAAGCTAAAATTATCTTTACAGCCGATAGTGGATCATGGGAGGCACAGTACGCGTCTCCTCTACATATCCCCACCCCACTCCCTTTCTGTACCGAGACGAGGAATATCCGTATCACACAGTTCTTGCTTTCCACGGTCAGAGTACTTCCAGGGTGTAACTTAATGCTCTGCCTGGGAATTGATACAGCCTCTAAAGAAAAAGTCCTGGCTGCTACACATATTACTGAATCGCCAGTGACTATACCGACAGCCTGGACCATTCCTATTGACAATGCCAACCCAGTCCAGACACTCGGAGTGGCTGCATCACGTATGGTGGCATCCAACATTATGAAACTTATAACCAAGGGAGAGAGCCTTGTCATTCACAACCCTCATCCTTTAGTTGCAAAGGCTTTGAAGGAGATTATGACTGGCGTATCAGTCTCAGTGACTTTCACAACTTCTAATCAGAGCATAGTACAGCCAGGATGGCATCATATCTATAAAGGCCTCCCAAAACGTCATATCAGGGAGCTGTTGCCTTCTTCTGCCACAAAATTTATAGATTTTTCTTCGGCAACAGGAGAATCTAGCATTGGGAGCCTCATTGTTGATTGTCTACCCCGCTACAGTGAAGTTGTGGATAGTAAATATCATCTTGGGGCCAATACAGAATTTCAGCCATGGATCTCTTTGGAAGAGGTCTCTTACGTCTTGAAGCAAGCTTTTCTAGATATCAAAATGTCCGACGACGACAAAATGGCTTTACCAATAGTACAAACCCAGGATATTTCCTACCAAACTGCAGCCTTGGGTCAGTTTTCTATTGCGGATTGCTCTGGCTCTTCACTTGACACTGTGGTTCGCCCAATTGATGAAGGCAATATCTTCCGTCATAATATGACCTATTTCTTAGTTGGTCTCTCTGGCGAGATTGGCCAGTCGCTCTGTAGATGGATGGTCACCCATGGAGCGAGATATGTTGTTCTTACTAGCCGACGGCCAAAAGTTAGTAAGTCTTTCATGCAAGAAATGGCGCAGCTGGGGGCGGATGTCATGGTTTCTCCAATGTGAGTACACTCCTCTTGCGGACATGACCACACTCCTAATTTGGTTCTATAGGGATATAACTAGCCGTGAGTCTCTTCATACATGCTATGAGAGCATTAAGAAGTCTATGCCTCCAATAGCGGGCGTTGCGAATGGAGCAATGGTTCTTAAGGATTCTCTATTCGATAAGATGTCCTACGAAGATTTTAACCAGGCATTGAGGCCCAAAGTCATTGGATCAAAGCTATTGGATGAACTTTTCTATGATTCACCGCTCGACTTTTTCATATGTTTCTCCTCACTGACGGGTGTTGTGGGCAACAGTGGGCAGAGTAACTATACAGCGGGAAACATGTTTATGACTGCTCTCACAGCACAGCGGAAGAAGCGTGGCGTCGCAGCGTCATGTATCGACATTAGCTCTGTCATAGGAATCGGCTATGTGGAAAGATCCGACGATCTTAGCGAGGATACCTTTACTAAGATGGGATATCGACCTATCTCCGAGCAAGATTTGCAATTATTGTTTGCTGAAGCCATTATCTTGGGTCGACCGGATTTTTCAGGAGTATGCGAACTTACCACTGGAGTTTCGCCAATTTACACGGATATCCAGGCT
Source organism: Nannizzia gypsea CBS 118893 (assembly GCF_000150975.2). Taxonomy (NCBI): domain Eukaryota; kingdom Fungi; phylum Ascomycota; class Eurotiomycetes; order Onygenales; family Arthrodermataceae; genus Nannizzia; species Nannizzia gypsea. Next base: position 113,505 of record NW_003345198.1, read on the forward strand.
AAGGATCAATACCTTAAAGATGTCAAGTTCGGGCATTTTATGATGGAGCGTGTGAATAAGCGTGAACAGATGGACAATTCTTTGTCTCTACCTGTAAGAGTTCAGCTTGCAGAGCTCAAATCTAAGGTAGACGCCGCTTTGGTGATCAAAAGTACTGCTGACTCTACCCAATGAACTGTGACTATTACTGACACTGAAGTAGATTCATTCATTACCCAATTAAGACGTATCTTGGCTATTCCTCCGAGCGATACGATCAACGAGCAGGTAACTCTTGTTGAACAGGGAGTGGACTCTCTAATGGCTGTTGAGATACGTTCTTGGTTCATCAAAGAGTTGGAAGTGGATATCCCTGTTCTCAAAATCCTGGGTGGCAGCTCGATTTCTGATCTGCTAGAAGAAGCAATCGATTCATTACCAGCTCCCATTGCATCTTTATTAGCCGTTGAAGCTGGCGAAGGCTCCGATCGACCGGCGATGACGTCCACCCTTTCTACGGATTATAATAGTCTGGAGAAGGATTGCACGAGCTACACTTCCACACCAAGTTCGACCACTGGCGAGAGGCAAATCGCTACGCCGTACACCTCGACCACGCCTGAAAAAAGCAGCCCGGGTACACCAATGAAACCTTGGGATATTTCCCCTGATTCTATTCCATTAACACAACAGAAGCCCCTGAAGTCTAAGGATAATGGTCTTGGAGCAAGTTTCAACCCACCCGGGCCACCTGCAAATCAAGTGGTATGCGATATGTCATTTGGGCAAGCCGGGTTCTGGTTCTTAAGCGAGTACCTCGCTAACAAGAAAGCGTCCAACATGGCTGTAATGTTAAAACTTACAGGGCCCATTTCTGTCAAATCTCTTGAGGCGGCCGTACACGCAATTGGAAATCGCCATGAAATTCTCCGAACTAGATTTTCTTGGTCTGGTGAAGGCGATGGAAGAATGCCTATGCAAGTAATCGAGACAACTTCAGCAATGAGATTGACCACAAAGCCCATTTCCTCGGAATCAGACGCGAATGCGGAACTGCAAAATACCCATAACGAGACATGGGACCTAACCAGTGGTGACGTGATAAGGATATCATTGCTCACTTTATCAGATCAAGTGCATTTCTTAATAGTTGGAATGCATCATATCTTCATGGATGGCTACAGTTTCAGTGTTTTCTTCAAGGACCTTGAAGCTGCTTATCGCTCGGAGACCTTAGCCCCTGTTGCTCCGGAGTCCCAGTATCGTCATTTCGCAGCGAAACAAAGGCAGCTATACGAAACTGGAGCATTCAACAAGGCAATTGCGCATTATCGTAAAACATTTGCTATTGATCTAAAGCCCATTGAGTTACTCCCCTTTGCCAAATCAAAAACAAGGCAGGCTGTGAGCAATTACACTCAACACGAAGCGACTATCAGTATTGGAGCTACCCTTGCGGCTAAATTACGGCGGTTTGCACGCCAAAGCAATGCCACAACTTTTCATGTCTATCTAGGCGCACTGCAAGCTCTTTTATTCCGACTTCTTCCAACCACCGACGACATATTCATTGGAATTGCAGATGCCGGCCGCCTGGATAAAAACTTCATGAGCAGCGTTGGGCTTTTTCTGAATCTGCTTCCGCTTCACTTCCACCGCGATAGACCCGGCACTTTAATTTCCTCAGCCATCCAGTCAGCACGTAGTGTGACTTATTCTGCTTTACAATACTCGCAGCTGCCGTTTGATGTTCTTCTAAGAGAGCTCAACGTGCCACGATCAAACGCGTATACACCCATATTCCAGGTGTTCATGGATTACAGGCAGGTTGTACAGGACCGATCCACCTGGTGTGGTTGTAAGATCGATGGTGAGAATTGGTGCAGCGCGAGCACGGGATACGATATAGCCCTAGAGATCACAGAGAAGGTAAACGGCGAAACCTCGCTCACACTACGGCTTCAGGATGCCTTATACAGCGATGAAAACACTCAGTTATTGCTCCGCTCCTATACCAATGCACTTGAGTTCATGGTTGACGCAGGCGATAAAGATGTTGACGACATCCCGGCCTGGTCTCCGCATGATACCCAGGCAGCCCTGGAAGCAGGCAAAGGTAACTAGTTAATTATATCCACCCCAATATGCTATAATAAAAGATAGGATGCTTATATTTGATGTATTTTTCAAGCACCTGTTTTCCAAGCAAAGTGGCCACAAACGATTGTCCACCGTATTGAGAGCATGATCAGACTCCACGGCTCCAGGGTGGCTTTAAAGGATGGAAATGGAAACACCCTAAACTACGAACAAATGAGTGCCCGTGTCGATACAATATGCAATGCTCTTCAAGTCTTTAAAATGAAAAAAGGGAGCATAGTTGGTGTATTCCAGGAGCCATCCACGGATTGGATCTGTTCTATGCTGGCCATTTTCAAGGTCGGCGCTGTGTACGTGCCACTTGACTTACGAAACTCCATTCCTCGTCTTGCAGCTATTACCAGAGCTGCCCGGCCCATCCTGATTCTTACGGACAATACCACAACATCAAAGGTCCAGCTTATTGATGCCGGTAATGTTAGTGAAGTGCGAGTTTCTAGCTTGGGACACCATGGAACTAAACACCAGGCAAATGAGGCCGAACCTAACGCGCAAGCAATGATCCTGTTCACGAGCGGGTCTACTGGGGAACCAAAAGGCCTTCTCATAACACATGCGAATATTGTAGCATCTATCGAAGCTTCAAGCCGCATTTTTGCAGCAGCCAATGATACCTTTGTTGTCTTGCAGCAGAGCCCTTTTAGCTTTGATTGCTCTCTTGATCAAATTTTCTCTGCTTTGGCAAATGGAGGATGTCTGTACGTTGTACCTGATCGTAGTAGGGGTGACCCTATTGGGATTAGCCAAATAATGCTGGACGAGGGTGTAACCAACACGACTGCCACGCCTTCCGAGTATGATATGTGGTTACGGTATGGCTCGGAACTTCTGAAACATTGTACCTCCTGGAGATACGCCTTCTCAGGCGGCGAGGCCATGAGTGTCAGTCTTGCTCGCGGGTTTGCAGCTTTAAGTCTATCTGGCCTTCGCCTTTATAACGGCTATGGGCCTGCCGAGACAACAATATACTCGACCAAGGGCGAGTTGGAATACACAGGCTTACACCTCCAGGATCCATTGCCTGCAGGCTTCATGCTACCCGGCTTCTCAGTTTGCATAACTGATTCCAATGCGAGACCAGTACCGCTCGGCGTGCCTGGAGAAATCGTCATCGGTGGCCCCTGTGTTATTTCCGGCTACCTTGATAATGAAGGTTCAACAAAGCAAAAGTTTGTTTCCGACGATTACTTTGAGACCTCTAGCAAAGTCTATCGCACGGGCGATCGTGGTCGTCTCCTTGTAGATGGGACCTTGTTTTGTGACGGTCGACTTGAGGGCGACACTCAGATAAAGTTGCGTGGCTTTCGCATAGAGCTGATGGAAATCGAAACTGCCCTGATACGACATTCCGGTGGTGCCCTTTCTCATGCTGTCGTTACTCTACGAGGTTCTGGTGAAAGCCGCTTCCTAGCAGCACATGTTGTGTTCTCGGCTGAGTACTCAGAAGATGGACGAGCTGAGATGATCAAATATCTTCGCCATAGCCTTCCTCTGCCTCAGTATATGCAACCTTCTATTATTACTATACTAGATGATATTCCAAGAACGTCCCATCATAAAATTGACAGAAAGGCCATCCAGATAATGCCTCTACCCAGCCTTCAGGAGAACATAGGGCATTCGGAAAATCTTCGAGATGTGGAACAAAAGTTAAGCGGTCTTTGGCGTGAAATTATTCCAGTTAATCCTGGACCACTTGACGCGGAATCGGATTTTTTCCAAGTTGGAGGTGACTCAATTCTCCTCGTGAAATTGCAGGCGTTAATACGGGAGGAGTTCCTAGCTTCGCCAAAACTTGTGACTTTGATGGCAGCCACTACCCTTGGTGCCATGGCAACGGTTATTGAAAACAGCTGCCCAGGCGGGCTGATTGACTGGAAGATTGAGACACAACTTCCAGAGCCTTTTCAAAAAGCAAAAACTGAGGTATCGAAATGGGAGCCCAGAAACAGTACATTCACCATTCTATTGACTGGAGCCACGGGATACTTAGGGCGTCACCTATTGTCGGTCCTTGCGAATGATCCAAAGATTACTGAGATTGTGTCACTTGTTCGCCACATAGATAACGAAATACCCGACATCGATCAAGGAAGCAGCAAAGTGAGACTTATTCAAGCCGACGTATCAAAACCGGGGCTGGGCATTTCAGATGACGAATACAGTGCCCTTGCGGAAAAATTAGACATAATCTTTCATTGCGCTGCGAACAGGTCATTCTGGGACAGGTATGAGGTGCTTCGACCAGACAACTTTGACTCTGTTAAAGGAATGGTGCGGTTGGCAGCGAGACGCTCGATTCCTTTGCATGTCATGTCATCTGGTGGCGTTGCATTGTATACTAACACTAATACTCAACCACCGCGCGACGGTAGTGACGGTTATGTGTCTACAAAATGGGCTGCTGAAGCTTTTCTTCAGCGGGCTGCCCCTGCCTTGGAACTCCCTGTCTATATTCACCGACCAGTTGGCGTACCGGGAGAGCCCACTCTTGATAACGAAGCATTCAAATCTACAGTACTCCAACAACTAACAGAAATTTCCCGCAAACTTGGTACACGGCCCTCTTTTGAAAGCGTCAGAGGCTCAGTTGATATCTTACCAGTTGATAGAATTGTATTTGCAATTCACCAAGCCGTCATCTTGAGCACAACGGCCCCTTCACATCATGCTGATAACAACAATTTTGTGCAAATTATCGAGCACGAAGCAACGTTAAGGATTTTTGTCGAAGACTTTAAATCGCACATACAGAAGGACCATCATCTATACAGTCTACCCAGCATGCCAATTCTAGAGTGGTTTGGGAAAGCTAAATTGGCTGGGTTTGGATTCTTCATTGCAGCACAGGATTTGTTGCTTGGTCGTGCAGACGGGATGCTGGTTTCCAGGCGTTGAAAAACGGTGTATCTTCTTTAACTCATAAGTGTCATTTTATTTCATGTATGGAAAAATAGTTAGTGCATTGGTTGCTTTATTTTCCCCCTTTCCATTTCATTTATTGACTCGGCCTTAGACTAATATTCCCCGCGGTCGAGTCTGCCATCTGAACAGTAATCTTCTTATCTACAGTAGGGTCACCTCCAAGGCTCGGTTAAGAGTTTTAGCTTGGGTGAAAGCTATCTTGACCGTTTGGCTGATATCAGTCATGGTAGAGAGGTAACCACCAATACATAAGTATTAACAATGTTAACCACCATCACCAAGAGAAATGGCGCTGCGCTTCCTTAAATTTTGTGGCACCTGGGCAAATTGAATGATGTTATTAATTAAATGATCATGTATAAAGCTATAGTCTACAACCCAGAATTACCAACTAGCATCTATAGATTTAGGTTCTCCTTTCGACAGGGCTAAGGTTTGGTTACCCACTAACTCCTGCAACGGGAATCATAAGTTAACCTTGAACCGGCGTCTCAAGGCCTCGCCATAGCGATAGAGGAGCCATGGAACTGGTGTAAAGGCAAGGGTAATGAACCCCAGCACACTATTCCCCCAGCCCAAGCCCAGGTTCTTGTACATTGGTGGTGCAGCTAGGACAAGAAAGGCACCGAAAGGAGAGCGTACAAGCAGGTTAGCAGCTAATGCAGACGCAGCTGCTTCTGCCCCAAAGCAATCTACCAAGTAGATCTGCCCTGGTATAACAATAAACAGAGATCCGAGCCCAATAATACCAGTCCCTAGTATCGGTACAATCCAATGGGTATGATACTGGGCACTCCACCCATACATGAAGCAGCCGAGTGGAGTAATAGGACCAAACCACTTTAGCAAGATAAGCCGCTGCTCAGGTTTAATGTCGTCGGAGGATGTGCTTCCTGAAGCCTGTTTTTGTTTGAGAAGCTTGTCGCTAAGGATGGAGAAGAGAACTAGGCCGAGCATCATACCAATGCCGAGCCCAAGATATGCAAGGCCAGAGACGCCTTCATTCCATCCGTAGACTCCACTAAACACCGACGGAAAGGTAGTAAAGAGCAAAAAAACGATTCCAAACATGAGACCGGTGTATAGGGAGACCAATAAAACAATTGGAAGGAAGATCAACATCTTCAGTGGGCGGATAATGGCATGGCGGAGTACTTTTAGCGGAGTCTCTTTCCTAATCTTAGGCAAAAGATTGGGATTGCCAGCTTGTTTACGCATCAGCGCTGCTTTGTGCTGGATAAGAACACGGGTATTTGTTTCCCGCATAAAAGCAAAGGTAACGGCCCCAATCACTCCGGACTAGTGATACGATCAATTAGACGAGGGCGTATATAGGAATGTTGGAAAGTATTTACTTACAAATATTAGGATGATCCTCAGTGTCCAACGCCAGCCAATATACTGGGTTACAAAGCCCCCAATCACAGGCCCAAGGACCTGTAAAAGCTGTTAGTTATAAATAAAAAAGGTTGGGAGAAGCCACATACAGGTCCCAATAGCGGCCCCATGGTGAGCAATGCCATTGCCCTTCCTCGCTTTTCCAGAGGTATAATATCCGCTATTGTACCTCAACCAATACTCATAGGGCCCGATGCAGCACAGCCAGCTATGAACCGAAAAACAAGGAACATAGCAACATCTGTGCTAAAAGCACATCCCAAGATAAATGCAAAATAAACGACATTGCATACGTAGTAAATCGGTAGCCGACCGTATAATTCCGAGAGGGGAGCCAGGAAGATTGGGCCCAGGGCAAATCCGAGAACATATAGGCTGACGGTCATGACCTCAATCGTGGGATTAACAATTTGGAATTCTTTCGCCAATTCAGCCGCTCCAGGGGCGAACATTGTTGCGGCTAGGTTGCTGTGTAGGCGTTAGCGCTGTCCAGTGACTGGCAGAAGAGTAGAATGGCACTTACGCATTTAGTACAAAAAGACTGACGAGAGTAATATGAAAGTTTACCTTAACTGATGACCAGTTAAGGGGGTTGATGTGATCATCAAGGATATCACTGTCGCTGGCAGGGCTCTTGGGTCGCTCCTCTGGTACATCGGAGGCTAAAGAGGGTGGGTTGTCGCCGCACTCCATCTCGTTCACTGGGGAAGCAGGTATGTGCATTTTGGATCTCGTTGAAGCAACTTTATCTTCTTGTATTTTCTGTTGTCAAACAGTTCTCGTTAAATATCAACGCTGGACAAACAGCTGGGTATATCTACAATAGCCTGGACGGAGGAGCAAGTATAATAAGCTCAAGGCGTCATAACCAACCAAGGTTAGCCCTGCATTGACGGGATCGGGCCGGGGCATCGGATCGGGCCATGGAATCAGCGCTTGTCAAAGAACATTGTCCGCCATACAACATGTCCGATCAGGGGAGCGCGGAAGGAAGAAAGCATGGGGGTTAAGCAACCAACTCAAATGTCGACAAGACGAAAAACGACCAATAGCTAAAATGACTTCATAAACCGAAAATGTGGCAGGTCTTAAGTTCAGCCGCATAACTAGTTATAGAAAATAACAAGTATTTCGTTGGTTCTTCTAGTTATTCCCTAAACTACTTATAAAACTACTAGAGAACAACCGAGCCTTTTTTCTCCCACCAACACCAACGTTCACTAACTCGCTGGAGCATCGGCTCACCGGCCCATCGGATCGGACTTTAGTGAGAAAGTTCACCCCTTAAAAAAAAGAACTCGGTAGTTACATGACTAACTATATTTAGTTAGTAATCAGGCAAGTTAACTTGCTCGCTAACTTAATAAGAGCTAGTTACCGGAGTTAAGGTTGACACCTTAAATTTAACTTGCTAGTTAACCAGAGTCAAGGGAGTTTCTAATTTCAACGACTTTGTCAATTTACTACCACATACCCATTTATACCAACCGTACAAGCTACAAGATAACTAGCTATCTGCCCCAAGGAGGCTATTATCAACAATGTCTGACCCAGGTGGATCTCAGCTTCCGGAAGTGGGAGCTGGCAAAACACCACGGGGTAGAGCACGATTGCTTTCGAGCAGGCGTCGAGAACGGCCACTGCTGTCTTGCACTCTGTGTAGGCGGATGAAGTGAGCATATTGACAGACTACTGTTTTAGAAAGCATAATTATAACTATTATTAGACTTCGATGCGACAGACAGCAGCCTTGTGGAACCTGCACCCAGCGGTCCCTAGGCTCTTCTTGCTCATATGCCTCGAACACGCTGCAGCCTGGAGACGGCGCACAACCGCGTGTTTCCACCATGCAAGATAGGCTGAAACATCTGGAAACTTTGGTTGTTGACCTGATGCAGAAAACCTCTGATGTCCAGGAACGGGAAAACTCGCCACACACTGCGGATGACTCGAATCCGTTTAGCTCAGGTGTAGATATCGCCAACACCGCATCACCAGCTTCTGACTACGGCAGTATAAGATTGACCGCCTCAGGTACGAGCTACGTCAACAGTACCCACTGGGCCGCTATCCTCAATGAAATTTCGGATATCAAAGACCACTTCGAAAGGGAAGAAGAAGCCCAAGTTGGTCCTCAGCCCACCGTCCATAACGTTTCGGGTTGGACAGGCCCGCTATTGTTACATAGCTCTATTAAACCCATGAGTAGGGAAGAAATCTTATCATTGATACCTCCTCGCTCTACTGTTGATCGGTTGGTTTCTCATTATTTTAATTTCTTTGAGATGTCTCCTGGTGAGTGACCCCGAAAACTTAAGACCGAGTTCAATACTAAAGTCACCGTTGCAATATAGCTACTCTTCATAGCTTCCAGTTCTTGGAGGAGGTACTATCACTGCTGCCTGTTTTATTGATAAGCTTACCTCTAACATTTTCCCAGTACGAAAAATTCTGGGAGGACCCATCTGCAGCACCGATTATTTGGCTTGGTCTGCTTTTCACAATCATGTGTCTTGCTACGCTCTTCCAAAGGTTCAGGCTGGACTCCAACGTCCAGAACGCTGAAAGCCTATTGATAGAGCAAGACCTCCAAAAATCTATGGAGAGTTTCCGACAAAATATTGTTAATTGTCTCATCTTGGGCAATTATACCCAAGGTGGCCCCTATGTTCTGGAGACCCTCATATTATACTTTACTGTCGAACTCTTTATTCATACCGATACTGAAATCGGCGTTTGGATACTTTTAGGTACCATAGTTCAACTTGCGATGCATATGGGATACCATAGAGATCCAAAACACTTCGACGAGAGAATATCTCCATTCATTGGCGAAATGCGGAAACGTGTCTGGGCAACCATTATTGAACTTGACCTCGGAATTTCCATACAGATGGGGCTCCCACGGCTAATTAATCCGTGGCAAGCTGATACAAGTGAACCTTCAAATTTACTCGACAGCGACTTCAACCAAGCTATCATCGATATGCCGCCATCACGACCGGAAACAGATCTCACTCCCATGTTGTACCGCCTAGTGAAATCTAGGGTGATGTCAACAGTCGGGTATATATGGGATTTTGCAGCTGATACCCGATCATATACCTATGCAGAAGTGATGAAAATGGACAAAAGGCTACATGATGCACACGAAGCTATCCCCGAGTGCCTAAAGTGGCACTCCATGGCACAGTGTATCTTGGACACACCGCAGGTCATTATGCAAAAATTATCCCTAGACATCATACTTCACAGAGCAAGAATTATACTACATAGGAAATACTCGTACTGCTCACCCACGAGAATGCAGCATAGCCAATCACAGCAAGCATGCTTAAATGCCGCCCTAAAGCTGCTCGAGTATCAGCATATACTACACGAAGAGACGCGGCCGTTCTGTCGGCTGTACCAGGAACGGTGGAGGGTGTCGTCACTAATCAATCATGACTTTCTCCTAGCAACCAGCATTCTCTGCTTTTATGTGCAGCAGACTCGTGGCGTGGAGAATAATGGTAGCGATGTGTTACAAACCGAAACTATCTGGGCGGCCCTCCAGAGATCAAACAACATATGGCTCAAATCAAGCGATTTGTCAAAGGAAGCGCAAAGGGCCGTAAAAGCTTTGAGTGTGGTTCTAGGAACTAGCCACAGCATCTCTAATACACGCCCCGAGATCGAAATAAACACTTCAATCGAGCAAAGTGAGTGATGTGGAGTTTTTAAGTCCATATTTACACGACCCTTCGCTACGCACTTAGCTAACCCAGTTTTGCTTGTTATTCGACTTCTAGTGCTTGACACAACAATATTACGCAGCTGGGCATCCCCAACAAATGATAACTTAAGGAGTTTTTTTAGCCCTACGTTTCCCACAAATGCAGACCAGCAGGAGATCACTGGTATGCTCAACAGACGAATCTTAATAGTCTATGACTTTCGGTTAACTAGTTCACTCACAGCAGAAAGCACAATAGGCTCACTACAATGGCCTTGGAACGAGGACTTTTCAATAGCTAATTCTTAGAAACCCGGAATTCTTAAGCGATACTTTATATCCTCACTCATTCTATAGACGTCTCAGTATATAGGAAAACTAATTGCTAAGTTGAACCTCCACTGCACTGTCGTTAAAAGGAGCGTGAGGACGAGTTAACCCTTGCTACCGCAGCTAGTTCGGCGCAGGGAGTGACCCCTCCCTCTTTCAAGAAAAGATACCATTATTTTATAAGCCCAATCCTTCAAGATTCGCTTGGCATATTCACTTGGCACACCCACTATGGCATTCAATTTAAAGATTGATCCTCTCCCGCAAGAGTACCTTCAGGGACTGAACCTTTTCAACAAGAACTTTGGTGGGAATAGCCGCGGTAATATCGCCTATAACTCCTCTGTGTAGGTCTGGGCTGCCATCTATTAGGAAAATATCCTTCACAACGCGCTGGGAGTTTGGAATGCCGAGACTATGCTCTATATACTGCAAGGTAGCTAGAAGTAGTCGAACAGCTGTACATATCTTGCTCCACGTATCGTCCGTGGAGGGCAGTTCGCCTAGTCGAAGCTCTCGGCTCTGAATTGGAGCCGTAAGCGGCAGCCGTGTGTTCTCTGGTAGTGTGCGGATGTGTGCCTCAAAATGTGTTAAGACAATCGTATAGAGGTTTGTCAGGGCACTATAGCAAGACAAAATCAGGAGCTGGGTAGGCATATTATTCTCTGACTCCGATACTATTTGGTTTTCACTTTCGGAAATTGGCTTCTCTGCTGACCGCTTCGGCACTTCAGCAGGTGGTGCATGTGCCGTATCTTCGAGAATTAATGTGAGCTGCTGGGATAACTGCAGGACGCTGCCTATGGGATACTCTTCAAGGCGACTGATATCTTCCAAAGAAGCCCACTGTCCTCCTTGAAGAGTCTCGACAGTGTCGTTGATATCGATGACGAGCGCCGAGAGGCGTACGATGACTCCTGGAACTTTACTTGCTGTCATATCAAGTTGATCTTCCAATTCAAGGTTCGGGAGCGGACCGCCTCTTGGCTCATACGCTTCAACCAGCCAGTCGGGGCCTGTCGAGGAAGCCATAAAATCCACACCATTAAAGCTTGGCCATCCGCCATTCGCATCCACTATGCTACTCTCGTCCACAGGGAGTTTAAAATGGCTGTCGGAGCTACTGTATGTCAAGGCTGGGCTAATTTGCGGAGAATCTGGCGAGAGGAAGCTTGTATCACTCGCTGGAGGCAAATGTGTAAGAGTGTCAACATAAAAGTCTCCCGACTTCCATTTAGTTTGAGAGACTCTAGATGGGGGGTTCTGAGAGTGCCGTCTCCCCTGTGCTCTCCGGCTGAATACGCATTCAACTTTTGCACGAGCACATCTTTCGCACTGCGGCGTCTTGTTCGCTTGTTCTTTGTGCAAAGGGGTGCATTTGAGTTTTTGAAAACGGCAACGCTCGCATGAGGATCGTAGGGACTGGAAATCAGACCTCGAAGTCATCTTCGTCAAGCTTTTCGGTCGGAGCGAGTCCCAAGAAATTTTTAACTCCTTCTTGGGTGTGAGCGCCGCATTTAACTAGTTATTTAGTTATAAAGAGCCGCGTGCCTCATAATCCAGGTCCCCGCTGGGTGCCGAGTTGTATCATTAACAAGGGGCTGCGCCCAGTTGCCAGGCCCTAGCTGGACTGTTCTCACCCCTGAAAGCCTTCATGCATCTGCTTGACGAGGTAACACCACGTAAATTGGTACAGAGTACGGAGTACCAACCTCACCCCCGCTAAGATCAATATTGGTATAAGCGGAACACTCACGAACAAAATGATAACTTTATGATTACAATGGAGGAATTCCGGACTAATTAGTTCGCAAGAAAGTTACCGGGTGCAGAGTATATACCTGCTATATGGCGGACGATAGCGGCCACATGCCCTCAAATCCATTTTTACTTGTACGGAGTAAAGTCTACTAAAATACCCCCAAGGTATTAATGACATGGATATAGATTAGCGGTATGGAGGGTATCAACCTGGTAGTCGGTGCGAAGGCTGCAAGGGAAGACGCAACGGAGCCCAGACTGTGGTTCAGGGACGTCGAGTGGCTAGTTATAAATAACTGAAGGATGAAATGATTAATTGAATGTATCCGACTTAACTATACGGACGAATCGGTGAGTTATTGAAGGCTGAATGCGCCGATACTAACCTTCTATACCAAGGACAGGATAGACGAACAGTGATGGCGATAGAGATATTCCCTAGGACGTAATATTGGACAGAAAAATGACGGAGTAACTAGCTAGTTAAGTTGTTCGCTAGCTATAACTAGTTATCTGCTCGAAGCCTGGCAGCTGCGGAGGGCCGTTAGGATGAAATGGACACTCGCTGATAACTTAGCATTTGGTTGGTACAAAATCACTCACCTGTTATACCGTCTTATATAGTTATCTCATGCATGTAACTAACTTAGTTGTCATGTCAGCCTTGTGCTTACAAGTAAGATAAGCCGACGCGCACAAATAGCGTGTGTGTGTATACACACGGAGTATTCCTTCAAAAACCTGAATGATACACCATGTTACAACAGGGTAGTCCATAGTCCCGCCCAATTGAAACTAGAGATATACCTACATAAGATGGACCTAGTAATTTGATAATGCATAGGTACCATAGATCCCTGGGTTAGACACCCTGAGCGCTGCAAACACTCCACCTAGCATCGCAATCTAGCCGAGAAAATATACCAATATCAGAAGAGATGCGATTGATGCCAGTCCAGATGCACGCCCGCCACAACAACAGCTCCACTGTTGAAGAGGGAGTTCTATCGCATGGTGTGAGATGTTAATGCAACAAATGAGGGTCCAAGAAGACATGCCAATTGCCAGATCTTGGAGCCATAAAACTCAGGATCCCAGTGTGCTACCGCAGCATCGCTCGGTTTCCTCCACCAAAAGGGATAGTTACGTGACAGTCAATAGCGGGATAGTTATAGCTAAGTCTCATGGACTCCATCTGGGCCAAAGGAAGGTTATGGGCCGCTCGCACAATTGCCCGGGCGACAAACCAAATAGTCCTGATAAGTGCTGCTAGTTCCACGGTACCGTGTGCACTACTTTCATCCCTAATGTCACAAGCTTTTATGGAATCTCCGTTTTAAGAGCTGCGGCTCAGCGCCCACAAGGGTGTGACGATGGCGTCCTAGCGTCCCGGCGCTCAAGGGCCGATCCGCGCGGGAGCAACCAACCAACTGATGACCAAAGGTAGTAAAGACAACGGCGCGCAGCTTTTATCGAAATCTGCAGCCATAACTAGCGGTTTCATTCCATCAAGCTATCTCTTCCTTCTAATACACTACAAGCGCCGACCCACCAACTGTTCGCAATGATTGCCGGAAATGTGGCCAGGAATATCCTAAAATACGGCTCCATCTCTGCCGCCTCATGCGTCGCCTTCTACGCTGTCTTCCTGGCGCTTATCGCAACCCCTTTCCTCCAGACACATATTATCTACCTACATAAGATTCAGATGACCTGGTTTAAGGACCTCAATACCCCAGAGCTCTGGGGTTTCCTTCATAATCAGATTACTCCGTTCCCCATCACAACTCCAGACGGTCACTCACTTTATGCCTGGCACGTCCTCCCCTTAGAGTTATACCGAAAGCACGAACAGGCCCTCTTGGCCGAGCCGTCAGGGTTTGTATCGGATTTTGACTCTCGTGTTGCTTTTAAACTACTACGCGATGATCCTGAAGCTCGCTTGATATTACACTTTCATGGAGCTGCCGGCACCGTTGCTTCTGGGTATAGGCCAGCCAACTACCGCGCCTTGTCCGTCGGCTCACCTGGAAAGATCCATGTCCTAACTATTGATTATCGCGGATTTGGTCGAAGCAGCAATGTAACCCCCTCTGAGAGTGGTCTTATTGTCGACGCTCTAGCTGTGGTCGACTGGGCCATGAATGTTGCCAGAATCCCGCCTTCGCGCCTGATGGTTTTTGGCCAATCTATTGGCACGGCAGTTAGTTTAGCTGTTATACAACATTTTGCCTTGCAAAATCCACCGGTATCATTTGCAGGGGCGATGTTAGTAGCGCCGTTCGTCAACTCGGCAAGTCTCGCAGCAACGTATAGTATTGCTAGTACTATTCCCCTACTGTCACCAGTAGCCAGGTTTCCCATACTTTTCAAACAGTTTAGCACTCTCATACATGACAAATGGTTGAGTAGCAACCGTCTTGGTGATTTCATTGGCACAAGTGAGTTGAATAATGAAAAGTATAGAGTGACATTGATCCACGCCGAAGATGACTATGATATACCATTTCACCGTACCCAATCCCTTTTTTGGAGCGCGGTAAATGCTACGGTACCAGGTGGCATAACGTACAAAGACTTAGACTTGAAAAAAGCCACAGAGAGGATTGATAATACGGTAGCAGGGTCAGTGATGGAGTGGCGCACGGATAATGGAGTGATCAGAGAACAGATTCTAAAAACTGGATTACACGACGTAATTATGGGCTATCCAGTCATCTCTCTCGAAGCTATGCGAATCCTTACCGCCTCGGACCCTTCATTTAGCTGATCGTTGCTCTTTAGTTGTCTCAGCAACAATGAAGAGAGCGATGATTCTGCCACTACTCTAGACATAGATGGATCCGCCCCATTGGAGTGCAAGCATGAAAGATACCATCCCTGGAACTAGTAAGATGATACCCACCGGATTCAGATCAAAAAGTTTCTCCTGTTGATTGTGCCTGGCTTTCAGGGTGTTCTTCATTCACAACACTGTCATTGACAGGTCCTGATGTACTTTGGGCCATGATTGATAGGGGTAGAAACGGGTTCAATGTAATGATCTCGTCCGACTGCAAGTAGATGTCGAGGTCATGTTTTCATGTCCAAACGAGCAAGCTCCTCTTTTTATATCGACACCACGGGGAAGCAGAATATTAGTTATGGTTTCATGACATCTTTGTTCCCATTCCCGAGCTCCCTCTCGGGCGTTATACTTATCAGGCTCGAGTCCCCCGAGCACGGCTGCTGGTGTTCATTTTAAGCAGATGGTAGATAATATTATAGCTATCAGCTCATTAAACTGATATAGGCAGGCCCGATGAATGGCTAGGCCATCTAGGAGAGTGTAATGTCGGGGTATCAAAAAAGTCGTCTTATGGCTCATGATCGTAGCACGGAAGGTATATTCTGTGGTTACAGGTCGACCTTCAAAGAAGACGCCATGCACTTAATAACTGTATAATATTGTTCGTGCAGTAATTTTTCTATTATTAAGTCTCCAATTCAGCCATATCAATGCTGCTGATGAAGCTGCTTGGCTGTGGCTGTGAATGTTCGTTGCCTGCTCGTGTGCTTCTGTTTCTTTGAGGACAGTTTGCACGTCTTGGCGCTGGCCGACTTTCACTTTGCAGCTTCCAGGCAGACGAAGACGACGACTAAAAGACCGACAACCCGCACCTCCTGCAAACAACATCGACGTGCGCCGCAACGATGTTTATCCTCCAGGTAAGTCGTCACCGGAGCTGGTGACTAACTGGCCACAGTCTGGGATCCCGGGATTCAAGGGGTTGTGGGCAGGCGGCTGATCTATCTGTATCTAGGAGCTCGCGCGCATTCTCGACCGGCCCTTTTTCCCATGGAAGAAGATCATCGTGGGCTTCTCGCTGGGCCAGTATCTCCTTGAAGGCTTCCTCTCGCTCCGACAGTACAAGTTCTTGCAGGCAACAAAGGTTCCAAAAGTCCTGGAGGGCGAGGTCTCCCAGGAAGTGTTTGATAAGAGCCAGGTACGCGCGGATAGCTATGGCAGCTCGCCTCCATATTAGCTGCCCATGTATTTTAAGGCTGATCCAGCTAACCATCATGTTCTAGGCATATGGACGCGCAAAGGCAAAGTTCGGCTTCGTGAGCGGGCTGTACAGCCAGATTCAGAACCTGGCATTTATCTACGGCGATGCTCTCCCCAAGCTATGGGGAGCAACTGGTCTTCTGCTCGCGAGATATGCCCCCGAAGGCTTCAGAGGGGAGATCACCCATACCCTGCTGTTTGTCTTCGCTTTCAATATCATTACAACGATCCTGTCCCTCCCTACTTCATACTATAGCACTTTCGTTCTGGAAGAGAAGTTTGGCTTCAACAAGCAAACCGTCAAGCTGTGGGTTATGGACATGCTCAAAGGCCAAATGTTGACTGTCGTCCTCGGAACTCCTATTATCAGTGCTATCCTGAAAATTGTGCAGACCACTGGAAACAGCTTCTTTTACTACCTCTGGATGTTTGGAATCTTTGTCCAGCTGTTTGCCATCACTATCTACCCCATTGCCATCCTTCCCCTGTTCAACAAGCTCTCCCCACTTGAACCTGGCGACTTAAAAACCTCCGTCGAGAACCTGGCTAAGCGGCTCAAGTTCCCTCTCTCTGAACTGAATGTCATTGATGGAAGCAAGAGAAGCGCACACAGCAATGCCTATTTCTTCGGACTGCCATGGAAGAAGCACATTGTCATCTACGATACCTTGATTGAGAAAAGCGAGACCGAAGAGGTCGTTGCTGTCCTGAGTCACGAACTGGGCCACTGGAGTTTGAGCCATACTACGAAGCTTTTTGGAATCGGACAGGTATTTTATTATTTTTTTCGGTCCCATATCGCTACTTAAGCTGCTTCTGACATTCTCAATAGTTCCACATGTTCTATATTTTTGCCTTGTTCTCTGCCTTTGTTACCAACAAATCGCTCTATCAAGACTTTGGCTTCCACAACGAGATGCCAATTATGATTGGATTCCTCCTGTTCTCAGATGCTCTCGCGCCAACTGATGCCATCATTAAACTGTTGATGAACATCCTTAGTAGAAAATTCGAGTTTGAAGCTGGTTAGTTCCCTTTTATGCTCCTCTCTCTTTAAGGTTTTTTTATATTCCTGATGTTGACCGTTCTGCTAGATGCATTTGCCGTGAAATTGGGTTATTCCAAGGAATTGGCCAGATCGCTGCTCAAACTCCAGATCCAAAATCTTTCCACTATGGATGCGGACTGGATGTATGCAAGCTACCACTACTCACATCCGATCTTGTCCGAGCGACTTGCTGCCTTGGGCTGGAAGGGAGGCAAGATCACCGGAGAAAAAGAGCCCATCGACAGCGACAAGCCTATCAAAGCGGCCGACAGAGAGCTATAAGCGAAGTTAGAACCCATTGCACGATGTTTGGTCTATACTTCTTTTTCCATTTCCCTCCTCTTGTGTTAATTTAATGGTTTTTTTCATCTTCTGGCATGGAACACTTACCGAGTTGGGAATGATTTGTTGTAGATTAATCAACAGCTATCAATAGACCATCGGCGAAAGGAACAGTCATAAAAGTTCAATTCAGATTTCGGCTTCGTCATCCTCGTTTTCTTCCCGGGCTGCAGCCATTTTCGCCTTTTGCTCTTGCTTGCGTCTTTCTTTCTTCCGTCGTTTGCGCTCTTCCTTGTCGATTTTACCCTCCTCCTGCGCATCTTCCACGGCCTCTATGTTGTCCTCTACGGCAACAACCTCCTCGTCTCCGTCACCAGCCTCAACGATATCCGTCTGCTCCCTCTCGTAGCTCTGTAAATCCTGCCAACCAGTAACTGCGGCTGTATCTCGTTTCTTCCCTCCCCAGTTCTGACCATCGGTCGCATTATGGGAATGCAACTCGAAGACACCACCAGCAGCACCGCCTTCATTCTCCAACTTGGCGTATATGAGATCTTTTCCGAGCACTTCTCCCGCCAATCCAGCTTGGACTCGCTTTAAGTTGTGTATCACTAGATTTGGAGACGACCCAACACCAGCGGCAATGGGTCCTTGTGGCGAGAGTGTAGAATCTGGCTGGAATCCCGGGTCTGAAGCGGCGCGATCGAGATAGGCTGTGAGAAACTCATGAGCCTCTGCTTGGGATATGCGCTCGCTCTTGAGTATAGTGGTGGCAGGCAGCGGAGATGGGCCTGCCTGGTGTGCCATTTTCAAGCCAGATATCAATTGAAAATTAATATAGTCCGTCCCTAGCAGATAACCTAGCTGCGAAAGCGTCGAACTGTTGCGAGTTGAATCTTTCTTCTGTTTCTTCGATTTGATATTTTTGAAGATTTTAAAAGTAATTTTTTTTTTGGTTGAGCAAAAAAGTGGTCCGTGCACATCTGAACTTGCCTTGAACTTTCGTTTCAATCAACGAAGAAAGACGAAATAAATCTACGAATAAGCAGCAAAGATGTTCAGTTTACGGATTTTACGGGTTAAGCCCTTTGCGATCACAGGATGCCTCTTTGAAAGAGCATCGAGCAACGTTTTAAGGTGAGTGACTCGCAGACTGCCGCAGTCTACCCGTTGCACCAAATTCTTTCGCTGACATCCGATGAACAGCTCGACCCTACAAAACACCACAAGATCCTTCTCCGCACTCAATGCCTCACGGCCGACTCTCTCAGCACCTCGAACAAGCTCAATTATCTCCCAGATACCATCTTCAGCCTCCGTTGTACGCCCAAACCCGATATCAAGCTGCTTAGCCACAAGCCCATCTACCACCCGTGGGTTCTCATCCACTGCCTCTCTGGGCGTTAAACGAGACACATATAACCCTAGCCGAAGGGTCCAGAAGCGCCGTCATGGATTTTTAGCCCGTGTGAAAAGCCGAGGTGGTCGTGGTGTGTTGGCACGGAGACGTTCGAAGCAGAGGAAGTACATGAGTTGGTAAATGGGATAGAGGAAGCTTATATGGATATTTTTTAACATACCTTCCTTGCAATATATTAGGAATGGTGTTGAAGGCTTCGGTTTGATTAAATCTGGCCTTATAAAACGGTGTTGGCTTGATTTCATGCCAGCTTTGCGAATTTGGCCTCGCTCTTGCTATACGAGCCAAAGGAGCAAACAAACCTGTACAATAGTGTGCTATAGAGTAATTTTTTTCTTTCCTTGAAATAACTCGTCGATCTGGTATACATAGTGAAGCTTCTAAAACCTTCATTTTGCTAGATAATAGAAGTTATCTTCCCGTTGAAGGTCTTGTATTGAGGATGATTCAAGTAAATCTACAAAGTGATTCATACAAATAGTTATTTGACCGATGTCTGAAAATAGTTTTATTTCATAACTATCATTTGCACATTATTCTCCATTTTGTCCCCTTTTGAGTCCCAGCCTAGAAAAGAAACAGTTTTATCTATGCTTCAGAAAACAGGTGGGAAACAGCAAAATAAGAGAAGTCGAATATTTTGACAAAATAGAAAGCGTTAAGGAAAGGAGACTAAAAGAGACTCGGAAAGCATGAGAGGGGTATGCAGCTGCTCGACTATAATGGAATATGCGGAAGATGAAGGTGAAACAGAGGTAAATGACATAAGCAAGTAGAAAAGGGTAAGGAACCATTAGAACAAGCGGAATGATGTACTTGAACTCGGAACATGATTTTGCTTTTTGCCTTTTTTTTTCATATAAAGAAAAAGGTTGCCTACCGGATATTTGTAGAGACGAGGCGGGTTTGAGGAGTGGAGGGACAGGCCATTCGTCATTCGTTCTGTCAGGGGCGGGAATTGTGGTGAATTTAGATGACATTTGAAAGAGAATGGCGCTTTCAGTGGTCTCGATCGACTGGCAGATATAAAAATGGCCTGCCCCCACCCAGTATAGCCCTCTGGGTCTGCCAACTCCTATCTGTAGTCTCTTTGTGGCAATCACACATCTCTCACGAGTGTAATTGCCGTACAATGAATCGTATCAAATTCAGTTAGAGATGGGCTCCAACGTGTTACCACTGTGATGCATGTTAGATGTTGTTTCCATCAAAGAGGATGTAAAAATCGACTACTTACGCGACAATGTTGGCCCAACCGATCAGACGCCAATGTTTATCGATTCTTCGGCTAAGAGCAATCTTCTCTCCGATTTCTGTGCAAGCTGGACCAGTCAAGCTCAGCTTGGCGGCATCGGCCTTGACACCCATGACCTTTGCACCGGTGGCAGTGGAACCAATGTTTACCATGAGAACTTCGTTCTTGGTAAGTTTAGCAACCTTTGCCTGCTTGCCATCGGCAGTCTTGACACCAAGAAGACGCCGAAGAAGGAAGTAGTTGACTTCGATTTCACTGTAGATGGCAGGAAGACGGCCACGGTGACCCAAAACGAAACCAAGCAGACGATCAGCACGGCAAAGAGTGGGATCGATTCTGGTTCCAACACCGATAAGTCCGCCGGGAACGGCGAATTTGAGGTCATTCTGCTCGGCAAGGAGGGTCACGACACGGCTAAAGATAGGGCGGCACTGAATCTTGCCCTGTTCATCCTTGGTAACGATACCTGGTCGAATTTCAATCTCGTCCCCGAGCTTGAGCACACCAGTCAGGATACTGCCACCAGCAACACCACCCTTAAGGTCTTCAATTTCAGAGCCGGGCTTGTTGACATCGAAGGATCGGATGATGATCATGTGTGGGGGAGCAAGGAAGTCTCTGACTGGGACTGGAATGTGAGAGACGAGGTATTCGTTGACGGCATCAATGTTGTACTTGAGCTGAGCCGAGATGGGAATAACGGGCGATCCATCAGCGACGGTTCCTCTGATGAACTTCAATATGGACTGGTAGTGCTGTAGGGCGCCGTCCTCACGCATGAGGTCGACTTTGTTTTGGAGGATGATGATGTGGTTGAGTTTCATGATCTCGATGGCAGCCAGATGCTCAGAGGTCTGGGGCTGTGGGCAAGTTTCATTACCGGCAATGAGAAGCAAAGCTGCATCCATGACGGCGGCACCTGAAAGCATAGTACTCATGAGAATGTCGTGCCCAGGGCAATCAACGAACCTACACACACCCGTTAGCCATGTCCTCCTGATATAGATGAATAGACGATATAACTTACGAAACGTGTCGAAGGAGTCTGTATTTGCCTGTGCATCCATCTCTTTCACATGGAGGGTCAACCTCCTTGTCACTCTTGAAGCTTCGGTAGCAGGTAGGCCTGGGACAGGCGGAATTGTCACATCTGTACACCTTTGCGTTGGCATAACCTAGCTTGATGGTGATATTTCTCTCGAGCTCGTTCTTGAATCTGACGGTCTGCACTCCTGAGATAGCCTTGACGACAGTTGATTTTCCGTGAGCGACGTGCCCGATGGTACCGATATTGATAGTCGCCTGTCGAGCAATGATCTCGGGCGTTAGCGGCGTAAGAGTAGCGAGATCGAGGGTCGACGGGTCCGGCTGCTCAGGCAGCTCTGGCTTCTTTGCCTGCGCAGGCTGTTTTAGAGCCGACTTGAGCGGTGTCTGTGAATCATCTTCATGGTCGAGGGGTTCCTGGTCATCAAAGGCGTTCTCGACACCGTTGGAATCGCCGAGGACGGGCGAGCCGGGCTGCGACTCGTCGTCTGAAAAGTCACTGTGCGTCGCCATGATTGCAATGCGCTTGTTGTGAGCTGACGGGGCGCTGGTGGTCGTGGATGTGTCTGTTCGCACACAGAGAAAGTTGAAGTTTTGGCGGGTTTTATTTGGTGATTTTCGACAACCACGCTCAGTGGGGTAACTAAGCAGGCGACGTTCCTTGGTGCTCGCCGGTTGAGAGCTGGCGTAGATTCGAGCGGCTTGACCCTGATAGTAATCGTAATGGACAGAAGGTCTGCCTTGTATCGTTCTTCGGTTTCTTCTTCGTCTTCGTCTCGTCGTTTTTCTGTGATTCTTTTTTTTTTCTGTTTCTTTTAAATGTGAATTTTTGAGTCACAAAAAATAATTTTTTAGATGAGCACGTGACTTATAGATTTTCCGTGGGGAAAGAAATAATTTAGAAATTGAGAGCTGTAAAGGCGAGTAAAAGGGAGGAAAAGGGAGAGAAGGGGAGAAGAAGGAAGATGTATTTGGTTGAGGATGTCTAGTCTATGAAGGTTGCAGGCTGCAGGTTAGCGGTGGTGGACCGTCTGGCGGACAGGGTTGCCCCTGAGAATCGATCTATCAATATAGCTAAAGAATCCACGTCATTTTGGTAGTTTGGCAGGCGAGCAGGTAGATGGACAAGCTTGACTGCTAGGGGATTTCATGAGCTGTCAGAGTCTTCATCTTTCTCATTTTCGTCATCATCATCATCTTCTTCTTCTTCTTCGTCAGAGTCACCCTCGCTGAGCTCGTCATCTCCTAGGGGGTCGCGCATGATAAACGCTTTCATACAGGTTACTCTGTTGCCCGTCTCGTAGGCCCCCAGTAGTCTACCTACCTGGGCAGCCTGAGCTGGCTTGGAGGGCTTTCCTCGCTTAGCCTGCTTGGTCTGCTTGGCTGGCTGGAGCTCTTCTGGCTTGACGGTCCATATTCTTAATGCACCATCACTACCAGAGGTGATGACGATGAACTGTATGGTCTTCGAGTCCTCCTGTAGCGGAAGGATCTCGAATTCTTTTATCCTGCTGGACTGGCCATAAGCCTTGCCACCGAGCTGGAAGAGGAACGGTGCTGTTGGGATGGTGGTGTCACCTCCCTCAGCGGGCTCCTCTAACGAGTCCGACGCCGTAGAGTAAAAGACGAGTCGGCCGTCTTCCGTAGAGGCTACCAATAGCTGCTTCTTCTCGTCATCAGTTTCAATGTCAAGATAGCTGATATGGTGTACCTTTGTGAATGGCGAGGTGGCCACTCTACATTTTGGAACCGAGTCCTACCCCATAAGTTAGTATGTGAATATAAATAAGGCTGGTAAAATAGAAGGATAGGCGCAGCATACCACTCCAAAAATAACGATGCCCCGTTCAAAAGCAACGGCAAACTCTTCTCCGGCCGAATCCCAGCGGATCTTCCTCCCCTCGCCGGTCCCCCATTTCCCTTCCTTCGCCGCCGTGAGCACCTCCCGCCCAAAATTCAGTACACCAGCCTTCCGGCCTGTGACCAGGTTCCATAGCCTCATATTCTTCTCCCCCTTGCCCACAGTAAGCATCAGCTTCATGCTAGGATGCACGGCAAAGTCGTTGATACCGGCCGGCGCACCACCGACAGGAGCAGTGTCCCCACTCGGCCTGCCTTGAGTCTTGGGATGTGGTGCCTTGATGGATGAGACAACAGTCCAGTCTCTCGTCCGTGTCACAGCAATCGTATTGTCCTCTGACGCAGACAAAAGCTTCGACCGGGTAGGGAAGTGCATGGCTGTAATGCTGGCGGAGTGGTGCATGAGAGCTCCCAGTTCGCGATTCCGGGGGTTCTCCAGCACTTTATTGCCTGCCAGCGAGGGAACGGGCACAAGGCCCGCGTCGGCAGCCATTGGCGAAACCGACAGGCTGTACAGGTTGATACGGTCGTCTGTTCCACCGGTTGCTAGCAGGACGTTCTGCTGCTGCTTGTTGTCCGCGCTGGGCATTGGTGAGAGCGCCAGACAGCGAACTGCCGATGTGTGGGCCTGGAACAGAAACGTATCCGTGAACCTGACTCTCTCTTCGCCTTCTCCGGCATCTTTTGACCGTCCTTTTGTATTTTCTTCATCGAGGGATATCGTGGCGTTGATGCCATGGAGGACTCTCTCATAGGAGCCTGTGACTATCTGTACCGTCGTCTCTCTCCGTGCCGTCTTCTCTCTCTTCTCTGCCCGCTCCCTCGCCTTCTCGTCCTCTTTCTCTCTCTTTCTCTTCATCTTAGCTTCTCTTCTTCTTCTTCTTCTATTACCCCCTTCTTCTTCCTTCTCTTTTATTATCTTTCTTCTTCATCTTCTCGTTGTTTTTTATCTTTTCGCCTTCAACTTTTTTTCGCGGATCAAAGTATCTCCGCTTAGTCAGCAAACTGCGACATCTCGAAAAGCAGCAAAAAAGCGGAAAACTCGCAAATTTGTCGAACTTCACGCAGGAAAAGCGACGTCCACCAACTGCAGCCATCAAAACAACGACCACCGCCATCGATTCCATCTCATCAGAGCGACTCATCGCGCTCGTATGACCCCCGAGAGGCCCCAGGCCCTCGCTTTTTGCGTGTGAATCGGATGCCGCCGCGTGAAAAGCCTCGATGCTCTCTGACGGGCTGCTCAGATCCAGACATGACGAGATCGCGTATGTAAACCACCCGTTTTGACCGTTCCATCGTATCCCGTGCCCCCGGTTTGCCCAGGTTCGCTCGCTAACCTTTTGTTCTGCTCCAGGCGTTGTCTGTCATCGCGGAAGCGCAAGTTGAGCGAGCTCTACTATGCGACGGCGACCTTTCCCCATCCCAGCAACGCCGGCGGCCACAGAGAGCCCCTGGCCCGCCAGAAGGAGGCCGCATTTCTCGAGGCCAACGATCTCTCAAAGTACGTGTTTTGACTTGTTTTACGCTGCCGGAGACACTGCTATACTGGACTTGAAGCTGGCTCTAGGTGTGCTAATATATACGTCCATATAGAGGCCGACTCTACGATGAACATACCCTACCGGAGCGGCCACGACTCGAGACTGTGCTTGCTGAGAATGAAATCAAACATGGACCGCCGCGCGCAGACGAGCTCGACCGTCCCCAGGCGCCCGCCTCCCAGCCAGTTCCCGGCATAACCAGTCACCAACTACCAGCCCAAGGCAGGCCCTTCGCAGACAGCACTCAACCTCAGCTCACTGTGTCTTCAGCAGGCGTCCAGACAACAGAGCAGCCAGAGACAGGGCAATCCGTTCACCTACCTCATCGCCAACCTAATGGCGTAGACACAAGCCACGCTCAGCATGCCTCCGAAGCTGCCGCCAAACCCACCTCACCTAAGACGACTGCCCAGGCTACCACTCAGACTACCGCTCACCCTCTATCTCCTGCAGAAACCAACCGTACATCGTCCTTTAACGACCGCCTCGGCGTCGCCCCTATCATCGTTCCTCCAAAGGTCGCCGAGGCCGCTTCTTCACCCATGTCTACGGGGCCATCCTCCAGCCATACATCTGCCACCGAACGGTCCCCTGCATCGAGCTCGACCGAATCAGTTGCCTCGATTGCTGAATCCCCGTCAGTAGGCAAAATCTCCACCGACGAGCCTGCGTCAAACGCCCAGTCACAGCCTATGTCGGCCGTCGTACCCTCCACCCCTGATGAACAGTTACAGCTCGAAGCTGCCATGTCCATTCGAAACTCTACCACGCCTAAACAGCCTGTCACTAGCCATGATAAGGATGGAGACCAACACATGGCTGAAGCTCCAGCAGACCTCAAGGAATCACAGCTAAAGCGGGAGCCAACAGAGTCAGTCACCAACAGCAGACCGTCTTCCTCTTCTGGACCTCAGACAGCACCGGATGTAAAGCATGCGACGAAGGCAGTTGAGAGTCGGAGGCAGCCTGCGGAGCAGCAGTACCCACGCCCAGAGCGGATGACTACCAGGGTCGCATCCGGCGCAATTCGTCACAAGTCTGTATCGGAAATCCGAAT
>NW_003345198.1:140143-146805 GCF_000150975.2 Nannizzia gypsea CBS 118893
CGACTCAGTTAGCTGATGGTTTTAATGACGATCATCCGATTTGATGATGGAAATGTCCTGCTGCTATCTTCTCATCCGGCTCGGACTGAGTTCACATTCCGCATTGAACGGACATGGCTTCGGAGAAAATACTTGGAGAACTCCCGTTCTACTGTCCCGTACAGATAGTCCCGGAAACCAATAAACCTGCCTTCAAAGTCCAGCCTGACGATGTGTGGAAGACGCAGCTACTGCCGGTTTCGAAATACGCCCAGGGAACGATCCAGTTCAAAGAAGACGGTCCACCAAGGAAGCGGAGCCGTTATGATTACGAGCAAGATACGTATCATGATGGCGAGGAAGAGAATGCATATAGATCACTCTTACCAGAACAGATGGACGTTGCTCTCTTCTCATCCGAATATAAAGCCCTTCGAGATCGGATCCACCCAGGTAACGCATTCCGTCCCCCAACTGAGTACATCATGCCACCGCTTGGATTCTATGAGTCTCGACAATCGTCCCACTGGACCCTTGCGGAGGATGACGAGCTTCGAAAACTGGTACAAGAGTACTCCTTCAACTGGTCGCTTATCGCTAGCTGTTTGGCTCCGCGGTCCTCCTTTGTCTCTACATCTGACCGAAGAACCCCTTGGGAATGCTTTGAACGGTGGATCAATTTAGAGGGTCTACCCCCTGACATGGCGAAGACTCCGTATTTCCGAACATATAATGCACGCCTTGAAGCTGCTCAGAGAACAATCATGAACGCCCAGCAACAGGCTATTCAGCAGCAACAGCAGCAGCAGCAGAACGGTGGTCAAGTAAACCCAGGAGCACAGGCTATGATACGGAGGCGTACTGCACAGCCATTACGAGTAGAGAGAAAGCGGTCTTCGAGGCATTTGGCACTTCTAGCTGGAATGCGAAAGCTCTCTCAGAAGCGAGAGACAAACCTTCAGAAGCAACAGCATGGTATGGATGCATTTCAAGTTTTTTTTTTTTTTTTTTGCCTCTTCTTGCTCTTCCCTGTATATATCACTTTTTCTGTGTCACAAAGCTGACATTCTTCATTTTAGCCACACAACTTGCCTCCATGCGCAAGGTCAATGAAGCAACCCAGCCACGCCCGCCAATCTCAACGCCTCAGGAATTCAGCCAGTTGAAGCATGAAAGGGAACTCAAGTTTTTGGAGAAACAAGAGCAGTACCGTCAGCAAATGATTGCTCATCAGCGGGTATGATACTTTCTAGCAAAACATACAACATCCCATCCCCATCACTGACTTGGTACTTCTAGGCTGCCATGGCTCAGCGCGCGGCCCAGCTTAACCCGTCTGGTCAGTTCAATGGTATACCAGTTCGGCCCCCAGCGTCGGTTCCTAATGGCGCTGGTGGTGTCCAAGTTCCCATTGCAAATGGATTGGCGAACGGCATACCAAACGGCGTAGGTGTCTCTCAATCTCGTCCGCACCCAGGTATGGCAGCTATGCCGAATGGCCTACCGGCAACCGGCCCAATCCCAGTCTCCGGCGGTATGCCAATGAAGATGATGCCTCAACAAGGCCTCCAACAGCCCATCAGTGGCCGGCCGGGTCTTCCTATCCAAACCTCCCCTGACAACTCACGTATAATC
This sequence comes from Nannizzia gypsea CBS 118893, assembly GCF_000150975.2. Taxonomy (NCBI): domain Eukaryota; kingdom Fungi; phylum Ascomycota; class Eurotiomycetes; order Onygenales; family Arthrodermataceae; genus Nannizzia; species Nannizzia gypsea. The sequence goes on from NW_003345198.1 coordinate 141,758, forward strand.
CGTGAAGCCAACCGTCTCCAAGAGCAACAACGTCTTCTGCAATCCCGCCAGCAACAGCACCAGTTCCACGGTGGTCAACAAGGCTTCGTTCCACAACAGGGACCCCATTCTTCGCCTAACATGAATGCTACTCCCGCCACTGCAGGAAATAACCCTGCCCTCATGGCCGCTTTCCAAACTGCAACCAATGGTGGAAGCCCGTCATTTGCTGCCTCATCTCTTGCTCCTGGCATGATGCCTGCCGCTTCCCCGCGCATGAATCATCCATCCACCCCACTCAATAACGCTCCAGCATTGCCCAACTTAAACAACATCCAAGCCTCTTTGCAACGCCTCCATCCCACTATGTCACAGGAACAAATCTCAAAACTTGCCACAGAACGCCTACAACAGTATCAGCAACAACAACAGCGATTGTCACAGGCAGCGCTAAACGCCGCAGCAGGGAACCTTGGTGTCAGCAATCTACCTCCTAACTACCAAGCAGGGAATTCTGGCCAGCAGATCCCTCAGCAAGGCACTGTAAATGGTGTACCATCGGTGCCGTTGCAAAACCAAACACAAGGATACATGAACCGTCTGGGAGTCTCGCAGGCTAATGGTCAACAGAACCGGCCAGGGGTAGGAATAGCCCCGCCCCGCTATGACCAACATGCTCATGCATCAAAGCCGAAGCGCAACCCCACAGAGCCAGCGACCTGCTAGTAGCCAGGGGGCCCCACAGCAGCAGCAACAGCCGCCGCAACAATCTCAACCACAACAGACACAGCCACCGCAGCCTGGTAAAAGCCCAAGACCCCCGCAAGCACAAGCGGCATCTAGCTGAGCGGAATTTTAACAAATGGGGATTTAACGTGTACATGATTCTTACCGGCGGTGTTATTTATTCCTTCAGTTGCTTCGTTCGATACTTTACTCTGTTTTAATTACTTCGCCTGATGCCTTTACATGGATAACGACGTGCCCCTTTTTACTTCCAAACCATTCTCAACTTCCACCTCTACCCTTTACCCCCTTACCCTTCCACCATTATCACCCCCAGCACATACGTACGTCTTTACCGAATGCAATGTTCCCCCTTGCCTCACCTGTTAATGTATGTACTTATATTGCATTAGATGCGTGCATGTATAGGTTTGCATGCTGTGTGTTTGGTCTGTCTCCTCTGGACAGTGTGATCTAACCATACGCACCTATAGCTCTCTAATAACCATGATCAAAACTATTTAAGCATCATCATTTTCATCGACCTTCCATTAGAATTATATACTCTTCATCTATTGCTACGTCATCAGGCTGCAACCAGCGCTCTATCTATCAATATTCTTGCTTAGTCATCCAAATAGGTAGCTATCGCGACAAAAGAGCTAACAGTTTAAAATGAGTTTTTGAATCTTTCAACTCACCACCAAGGGTTATACAGGATAGTTAACCTATTATTATACCTTACTTCAAGCTTCACGATGCAACCTGAAAGCTCAGAAGGAGTTTTTAAGCCGAAACCGTTTTCTATTGCGCTCTCAGCCGACTCTTCTCGCCGTTCAACACCTACACCCTCGTCCCAAAAGAAATCAGCACCATTCGGAACAAGAGAACTCTCGAGCAGAACTCGAAAATTCGGCGAACATGATTCAGCTAGTGAAGACGAAGCAGAACCGCGGCATGAAGATGTCACAGGGTTCGATCACCAGGCTGGCGGCGCAATAATCAGCAATAAACGGTTGAAAAGAGAAAAAGAACCGTTAACCATCAAGATTGAGTCACGAAATAAATGGAGAGATAAACTACATGCTCGAACACAGGGGACACGACGAAGTTTGATCCCTGCTGAAGTACAAGCCAAAGGAAAAGGGAAGCAAACGGAACTGCGGAGTCGACGATGGAGGTCGATGCCCCAGAAGTGAAAATCGGCTTGAGCTATGCAGAGCCTAGCGCAGAGGAAGTTGCGGTACCTACAGCGCCAGCAGACTCAGAAAAGAATGGAAATAGAGATCATACAGACGCAGAAGCACCTATAACCAAGAAAGAGCCGGAAAAGAAACCACTATCGCAGGACGAGGTTGCTTTACAGGCTCTCATCCGTGAGAGCAAAGGGGAGCCAGAAGAATCCAAACGTTCAGACCTCGTCATCTCTGCTCGTCCTAAAGAGAATAACTCTTCGGCCTACGATGAAAGCAAATCATTTCGTCGGGATATAGAGTCACGCCCTGCTCCGGCAAGCTTAAGTGCCTATAATGCAGTGCCAGTCGAGGAGTTTGGTGCCGCATTGCTACGTGGTATGGGTTGGAAAGAAGGCCAGCCTGTTGGTAGAGGAAACTACGGAAATACCCCAGTAGCAGCCCGTGTGCCTGAAAGGCGACCCGGATACCTCGGAGTTGGCGCAAAAGATCTCTCTGGAAAGGGCGGAGATGCCGAAGTTGAACTAGGGGCTTGGGGAAAAGCAGCAATGAGAAAAGCAAAGAATGAAGGCGAAGGATTGTATACGCCCGTCCTTCTGAAAAATAAGAAAACAGGCAAGATCCTTACCGAAGAAGATATTGAAAGCGGCCGTCGTCATCAAGACCGAGATAGGGATCGGGATAGGGATCGGGATAGGGATAGGGATAGAGACAAGGACCGTGGGTCAGGGCGCGGTCGGGATAGAACAGACGAGCGAAGGGGAGGCCATGATCATGGTAGGGAGAAAGATGAAGCTCGCGATAGGAATAGAGATAGGGGTAGGGAAAGTGAACGGGAAAGGGATAGGAGAAGGGATAAGGAAAGGGATAGATATAAGGATAGGGACAGGGACAGGGACAGGAAGAGGGACAGGGAGAGAGATCGAGATAGGAGGCGTTACGACAAAAGATAGCGGGGTGCTCGACATTTTTAGGTGGAATACTACCTGGTGGGTAGTTATTGTTGGCTTTGTTGTAAAATTTGTACCAGTATATCAACTAGTAGACAGCGGTTTAGATCACGATCTAATGTTAACCAAATATATCAAATGATCAAGAACTCCAGCGGTTATACATACAACTCCTTACACGAACCCATAAAAATCCACTTTTTATTGCGCTAACTCCTGTGGAAAATGGTGATGGCATCCTTTCCACGTTAAACCATGATTATATCCTCCCCATCTGTACCATTAGGTGCTTGTGCTACACTTCCCACTCCTCCGTCCATCTCACCAAGAACCCACTCCACGAGGTAGCTTTCATCAACTAGCTCCTCAATTCTCCGGTAATGCCTTTCCGTATATGCAGCTAAGGCTTCCAAGATATCTTTCATGGCAGCTGATTTCCCTGACTTACCATCGGTCGGAAGTATATTTTTTCGGCCAGCAAGCTCAATAAACGTGGATGATGGGTATGACCTGAAGAGTGCATATAGAATACGCTGTGAAATCCGTGCTGTCCGAGCATTCGTATTCCAGTCTCGTAAGCGAATTAGAAGAATATATAGAAGTTCATCGTCTAAAGTCTTGAGAACTGCATCAATGTCGGGGTTCCCAGTCAGGTTGTCGGGATCCCTCTCAGCAGTGTCATCATTCCCATCAATGGCAGAAGTAAATAGGGATAGTAGCCGACCCGGATGGTTCAGGCGGAGAGCAAGGGTAATAGCCTCACGGTACGCGCCAGCGTGAATGTAGTTTTGTAGTTGCTGGTCCTGTTCAATTCGTTCAGAGCTTGCTGTAACAGCAGCAGACAAGGTACTTGAGGTCGTGTCTTTCCAGAAAGTCACCACAGAATCCGCGGCGCCTGAAATTAGGGAGAAGTCAAGATTCCTGCCTTTCAAGTTCCCTTGGCCAGTTGTCGTGGAAAAAGGTGTATATGGAGTTGCCAAAGCCCAGACACGGTCAGTGTGGTTGTCTAGCGTCGTCTCTACTTCGCCTGTGGATGGGGACCATATCTTGACCAGCCCGTCAGCGCCAGCGGAGGCAATTAGGGGATTGATTTGTGCAGCTCCTCGAGAAGAGATATCCTCATCAGATTGTGAGATATGTGGAGGCGGGAGCCATATCACTTTGAGTACGCTATTACTGTGTCCCTCAAATGTCAAGAGACAGCTATAATCAGAGAGACTCCATAATTTGATAGTTTTATCACCAGATCCAGTCGCAACTATCCCTCTACTGGTTGAACCAGGGGCGGTGGTAGAAACTGGGGTGTCCTTGGGCGCAAATCGAATAGACCACACGCCCCTCTTATGCCCACGAAGGACACCTGTAACAGACCCATCCTCGACCGACCATATCTTCGCAGTACGATCCTGCGATGCAGATGCAAATAAAGTAGATGAATGGTTCACGTCAAGTGCATTTATATCTTTTTCGTGCGCTTTTCGGGTATATAATGCCTTTGGTGCGTGCGGTTTTGATGCCGTGACGCAGAGTTTGGACATATCCCATCGCTTAATTGTCCGATCCTGGGAGCCAGTAAGGAAAAACGGAGGTGGGTGGTTGAGGGGATCTTCAAAAGCAGGAGTACCTTCAGCTGGAGCTGACCGCGGGAATGCAATGGCCCCTATTGATTCAGCATGGCCAGTGAAAGTTGCAAAGCAAGTAAAAGATGATGAGGCTGGGTCTATTCGCCATATCCTAGCGTTGTTATCTTTAGCGCCAGTTACTAGCCAAGATCCAGACCAGTCGACATCAAGACATATTATAATTTCTTCATGGCCCTCCAGTCGAGCAATATCTGCTCCAAAGTGACTGCCAGGGCCCTGTGCTTCTTCCATAGACTGGGCTCGAACAATCCTTATATACTCTGAGTTAGTGGCCAACGCAAGCAGTGATCTGTCACGACCAATGCAGGCCATATCTATAACCTCATCGTCGTTGCCAGCAATTTGTCGTGACACCAGTAGAGGCTCAATTTTATTTCCATGTCTGAAAGAAGACAATGGCTCGAGGGAATGAACCTTCAAAGACTGGTCAACATGAACAGATAATATGAATGGTAGCCCTTTAGAGTATTCAATTGTGACAATTGCCTCCTGTTCACTTCCGATGGGTTGGTCTTCCGTGACTTCGCTCCCCCTGCTTGAATCCCATATTCTCAATT
>NW_003345198.1:147208-317429 GCF_000150975.2 Nannizzia gypsea CBS 118893
ATTCTCCGCGCTTCCAGTTGCAAGAAGAGAGCTTGTAGGATCTATTGCGGTTGTCACAACGGGCGTTGTGTGAGGCTTGAGGGATCGAAGAAGATCTACTTCAATTGTGTTATCTTCGTCTTCGGAAGGCTTGAGAGAGAATATTCGCATCGAAAGAGATCTTGAGCAAAGCGCAAGGTGGGACCCATCGGGTGATACTGAACAGAAAGTCAGCTTGGTCCACAGGAAAATAAGCAAGATACATACGCGATATACTGGTAATCAATTCCCCATCCTTCATAAAGATATTGATTAGTGCCAGTTTCAATGGAACAATCCGATAATCAACTTACACCTTCAATTTGCGCCAGCCTCTCCCCGGTCTCTAAATCAATGACCAAGGCATCCTCGCCTATACACGTTGCTAGAAATCGACCAGTGGCATCAAGTGAAACGCTCCCGCCTGTGTAAATTGGCTGTATCGTCTTGTGCACCTCAAAAGTGGTCTTCACAGCGACTTTAGACATGGTTCGATAACGAAGGGACGTTGCGCAAAGATAGGAAAAAAGGATAGCCGGCAATTCGTAAGCTAAGGCGCCATAAGCCCAATACTGAATATTTCACACCAAGTGAGCAACACCAATCCTAGCAAAGATCAAAGCAGTTTGATTACATGAATTCGTTAAAAAAACATAAAATAAAATAAATCAAAAAGCTGCCACGCGCTTAAAATTTTAATGAAGGGCAGCGAGAAAAGTGGGTCCTGGAATTAGCCGCTATAAGCGCCAACTTTTCATAACGTCAACTTCCTTAAATATCAACAAGGGCTGCCCAGAGGAACTTCATCTATCTGAGTCATGCTCGACAGGAACATATCCATGACATCAGTTCCTTAACTAGATGATAACTAGTATTCTGAAATACTTTGCCCTTCTAGGAGCTCTTAATAGCTAAGTGGCTAGGATGGGAAGGCGTCCATACTTGAACTCACTTGCTTTGGTAGGTCGGGAGAGCATAAGCAAATCAAACCTTTAAATGAATACCCAGGTTTATATATAGCGTGAACTGCCAAGATGCTGATAAGATGATAGGGGCGGTCTCCTTACGAGGCTCCAGAGCTCATTGTAAACGGGTCGGCTATACCCCAGCCAAACCGACACCTATCAAATTCAAATGCTGACGGGTATACCCAAGAGTATGATGCTCGCGGTCACCCGATCAACCGTCGCTCAAAGGCTGAGGCCAGGCAGCTTAGAAAGGCGAAGAATGATGTTCTATCTACTATGGGCATTATCGTTAGTGGTGAAGAGTTAAATTCGGCCAGTATGAGAGAACAAGAAAAGATAGCCTTACTTGCGGAGGAGAACGATTATGGATTAGCTCTCGCAGCTATTGACCAACTTGGCATGTTTGGGTCCTCTTGGTGGACGAAATCTCTAGCTTGCCGGATTCAGGTAATCAATTCTCTTCTCCCTTGCGTTCAGTTTCGTCTATTTCTTAACCGCTAACATTATCATAGACCTTCAAAAGTTACAACCTTAGCTCCTTAACAGATACCATTCTCCGGGAGCGGCAGAGAATTGCTTTGCTGGTTTTTATTTTGCCGGGCTTCCGGTTTGGACTATATCTTTTCTGCTATCTGTTTGCCGATCACATTTCTGAGTCGCTAGACTCCCTCATTCGACCTCTCTCTTCTGGATGCAAATGGTACAAAAATTGTCCATGGCCTAATGAATGTATATCATTTGGGTACTGTCCCTACTCGTTCCGGCGTTAATGTATTTGAATGCTAATCGCGATTTAGAGCCAACTCTGCAGTAATCCTTATCCTTGGGCAGGGGTACATGTTTTCCCTTTTACAGTCACTACATCTTTTGCCTCCATTCTCAATACCATCAGTATATTCCTTTATTCCGTTTACAGCAAATTCTCTCATACAATTACCGCCCCTTCCCTCAGAATTTTCTGTTAGGACAGTTGGCCTCTATGGTCTCTCTCTGGCAACTTCACCCTTCATTCTATTTAACGTATATATCAACGTACGCCCCGTCGTTGAGGCTAGAGTTTACAGGATCCTTCGACGTCGCCTGCCCAAACCCGATCGCCCTGATAAGCTTTCGTTAAGGGTTGCTGTGGAGAATGAGCTTATCGAGTGGACAGTTCCGTCACTGGGGAAGAGATCAGAAGAAGAGATTAAACGAAGCAATCTCACTTTGGCTCAGGAGATAAAGTATGAGTTGGTTACATTAAAAAATTGGTTATGTCGCTCTGTGGGCTTTCATCCAACCGCGAAACCGAAGCCAGCTCCTGAAGAAGCTCCTTGGCTAGAGAGATATGAATCCGTTCAAAGACGTGTTGAACAGCTGCAGCAGGATCTCGGTCTCGGTACCTCAAACTCGCAAGATAATCATGACACCCCATTACCCGGAGCCGGTCAAGAGTCCCATTCCTCCCAAATAAATGATGTCGACCCAGTTGCCCAAATCCTAGTAGACGAGGAGAACCGATTCGCGCAATCGCCAATACAATTGCCAGAGGGTTATTTCTCTGACATGCGAGCTTCTATACAACCCAGTGGTAACGATACCGCCCTCTCAACCCCTAGTCAGCATGATATACCACTTCATCCTGGGGGTTCCGCAACTCCTCCTTCCCATGTTCCTGCTTCACGGACAAACACTCTATTCTCTCCATCTCCGTCTCCAGAGTCATCGCCTCCATCATCCCCCCGCGTTAGGGCTTCACTTATCCACCAGAATTCTGATGTGATTACAATGCACCTAGAACTCTTGCAAAGTCATACAGAGGCCGAGGTTGATAACCAGGGTCTCAATGCAAGCGTGTCTTTACCGAATGGTGTTGTTCATAGAACCGAGTCACAGACAAGTGCCATTGATCGCGCTGCATCTGAACTATTAGATGCACTGCTATCCAACCCAAGCCAGCACTCGGTTGTTAACGTCCCTACTTCCAATCGAGAAAGGGGCCATTCTACTCCTAATATTCCAGTGCAAAACGGCATAGATCCTACTGCACAACCTCCCGAGGAAGAGCTGGACGCAGTATGGCAAACCCCTGGGATGAATCACAGCGCGCCAAATCCCCAGGATAACATAAGTAGTAGTTCTAGTGAACATATGCCCAATGGTACCGGTCCTCAAAGACAACCCCTTCTCGATCGCCCCGGACCACAGGCTGCCGAAGAATGGGACCATCATGTTACCATTCTCTCATCACATCCCGTGGATGCATTTTCCTCTCACTTATCTTCCATCATTACCTCTGTTTTGTTTTATCCTTTTGAATCCTTATATCTTCGAAGTCTTGCTTTTACGTATTTATCTACCCAGTCCGCAGCGATAATCCTCCCGCTTGGTGCCACAGCATCCTTGGTTGGACTTCATTCTAATGTGCGGCCATTGAGTGCATGGTTTGGAGGTGGAAATGCGCCAGATATGCTCTCCTACGTCGGAAAAATGGTACTGACTGTGGGGTATGAGACAGCCATTAGTGCTGGGATCTGGGGACTGGGAGCTAGTGCTGCTGTTGCACTTGGGAAAATCAAGTTTCAATGGGGCCAGCTATAGAATTAACTATGACATGAAGAAGTGTATTCCCAAACTTTCTCGTATTTTACATAGCCCTCATATCAATGTAGAAGACGAGGCTAAAACAAGAGAAGAAAAAAGGTTTACGTATATTGAAACTGCGATCACTTACTTCCTGGAGGTTTTGTCTTCCTCCTTTCCCAGACCATCAGATACCCTTCCCGCGTAAATAGAGTCTCACTTTCTGTACGCTTGACCCATAGATCCTGGGCCTCCAACCACTCTGGGCCCTTCTGTTGCTGCTGCTGGGAATTCTCCGTAGCCATGGCCTTATCATGTAGTTGGATAAGCCATGACACCTTTTGATTACCCGCGGCTGCGCCCGGTGTGGTTGACGTACTGGAGGCAGATGGGCCAGTCTCAGTCAAATCTTTGGCCGTCTCCGCGCTGTTTGCAGCGTTTTCGGGACCGCCTGGAACATTCACTGCAGCATCAAGAATGACATTTGCTACCAGATCATAAATAATGGGTTCGCCTGGGGGCCATATAGATGGGTCCGGTTCAACATATGGTGACATGTCAAGCCCATGGGGCGATGGGAAAGTAACGATAGTGGGGTTTCGCTCAGCGACAAATTTATTTTTGCTGAACCGCTTGATGTGGAATAGAAGGTAAGGCGGAAGAGGGTGTAACAACCGATGTCGTACGCGATGGGCGAGTTTCTCAGATGCAGTTATACCGTTGTATTTGTTTAGGAGGGTGGTAAGAGGAACTTGGGGTATAATGGAGTCCTTGTTTGAGGATTGAAATAGAGGAGTAGGAGGAAGATCCAATGTGAGCATTAGAAATGGGTTAACCTGTGATGTGGTGGTGCTTGATTCAGAGAATACAAGACGGGCATTCGCGCTGTCAGACCTGGCCGTGATAGCCTGGCTTTCAATTCGAAGTTTACCGTGGAAAGCTGATTGAATCACACTAGTTGGCTTTGATGATGGCTTCTTAGAGCCCCCCAAAGTCAGATGGAGGTTATTTAAAAACCACGAGAGAAACTCGATCGGGTCTGACTGCTTCGTTAAGGTAAACCGTTTAGACGACCGTATGGCAACCTCCTGGAGTAATTCGTGCGGCGAGACATGTGCTTTGAATGCTCGGGGATTCCACAGTTTGCGCACTAGCATTCCGAATCTCAGAGGAAGCTGGGGGGTGCTTAGAGCCGGAAAGTCATGTAGTAAAAAGAAGTTCCTGATGGGGCGGACATGTGCAAGCAGTTGAACTATAACGTTTAGATAGTCATTGGACTTGATATTATTCATTCCAACAAACCCTAGCACACCAAAATGTTAGCGACAGCACTGATGAGCTAGGTTTGATGTTGAAATACTCACCTGGCCTGTAACGTTTGCCCAATAGATCAAAGGCATCTATAACCGTCTTGTCCAGCTTTGCCACTTCCTCCTTAGAGAAGTGAGGATCAACAACGTATTTAATATCATCTAAGCTCTTGTTCTTGACTTCATATCCTTCCGGCAACACATAAACCTTCTTCGTCTCCATGTTAATAAACACATGGTGTTCGACCTCGAGGGCGTGAAAGTAGGCATGCGATTTGGGTCCGCGTCCTTGATAGTATTTGCCGCATACTAAGCACGCATAGACATTGATATTCGATAATGAGACGGAACATAGCTTCTCGAAATCAAAGTCTAGTGCACCTCTTTGTATTGTATCCAGGTATAAGTCATCGTATCCTTCCAGAGGTGCGTTTTGCCGAACGGTTCGATGGCGAGTATCGTCCTCCTCCAAGTCTGATTCCTCTGCAGCTATTTCTCCAGCTTCATTTTCTCCTCGATTATCTGTAGTTGGTGTATCATCATTTAAATCGTGTCCATTGCCATTCCATCTCTGTTCTGTTCGGTCTGTGAGGGTGGTCGTGTCTATTGGTTCTTCCGAAGAATAGATCTTGGGCCGCTTCGAAGCGGGCGAGTCTATCTCGACGGGTTCATCAAGTGAATCTTCAGCTGGCCTCTTCGTCATCGTGAAGAAATTTTGTCGGTGCCGGCCAGAGATATAGTAATTGTCACTCTCGTCTTTGCTCCTTGCTTTGTTTCTTGTCTTGCAGTTGAAGCTCTGATCGCATACCAATTTGTGCCAAGACATGATGACTAAGTTTCATCTTTTATTTGATAGGTCAAACTACCTAGTTACACGCGGTTGCCGATCTACTGGGTAACGTCGTCCTGGCCTCAACACCTAACACTTACAGGTCACTGGAATATCGCGGATACTAGCTCAGTATATCTGTGAAATGGGTATAAGATACCTGGCCGGTTTCTTAACTGGTTCTTACCATGCTAACATGAAGATTTATCATTTTCCAGGCCTCGAACACAAAAAGAATCATAGTTGGCAAATTGTTATCAATAACTAACTGATTAAAGAATCGACTACATAATTATTCTTTTAAAAAAGGAAAAGTTCCGGAAATCCTATTCATCTAGCTATCTAGCAAGTTAAATTCGGAGGTTACTCTTCGTCAACCCAGAGTTCAACCTCTTCAATATCAAATTTGAGCTGCCAATTCCCTCTCCACGAAGATGCGCTATAGACAGGCTCTTGATTTCCTTCTACCGTATGGAAGACGGCTGCGCTGCAAAGACCATTCTCCAGCTCCAACGCCACACCATTCGCCCTGTTCCCAAAACACAGGTTCTGTTCTGTGCCTGTCCAGCCGGGTGATCCGACCTTCCCAGGATAGATATCATGCACAGGGCTTAGCTCGAATAAACAGGTATCCTGCCAGTTTATCACTTTTTCTTCCTCTGTTGACTGGATTGCGCCGCCATCTTTGCACGGAATTGCAATGTAGGACCCGAACAAACAAGCATCACCTGTCTCCCTGTTTTTGCCAGAGATTAGGAAGAACGCAGTTCCTGGAGATGCACTGATATCTTTGGCAATTGATGGTAAGTCTACCTTGCTAAGGCGCGGGCTATAACGTTGGTGAAGGCGGAGGTCATGGAAGCTATATGAAGACCTAGAAAACATTATACCAAGCTGCGCCATGACAGGAAATGTGAGTGTTTTTGTCGGGCTGGGTAGGCTAGTTGAAATGTCTTCCATGTCGAAACCAAGGCGTTCTCCGTTCTTTGGTTTACCGAAAAGGCTGCTAAGGATACGGTAGTACCCATCTAGGAGCCAGGGCTAATATGGATTCAGCATTTCTTACATCGTTTGAAAGAAGGCAAAATTCCAGATAGATAAAAAGATAAAAGTAACTGGTGAGAGAAGACTTACCGTTACTTTGCAAGCATCGTCGAACATGGGCCAGGTAATTCCAACATCTGGATTCCGGGCAAAGGCCTTTACAATGCAATCGGACACGTGATTTAGATCTGTGGTTTTATCGTCTCTTATCTGGTCATTGCAACCGAACTGATACGCGAGAAGCAATTTGACGAAAGCATGGAAGCTCTTTTGCGGAATAGTGAGATGATGAAGATAAGTATGATCCCCATGTAGCTCTTTTGCCAACGGGCGGAAGCTATCGCGAGCAACGGGCGCAAAACTAGGGTGGGTTTCAATCTGGGAGGAGAAAAGGATATCAAGGATGTCATGGTACATCTCATCACCGTCCTCATCGCAGTTCACGGCAGCGTACTCTAGCCGGAACCTGCAAGATTTGTCAAATTGGTAGGCTCTCTCTCTGGCCTTGTCCGTCCACTCCTGGCGGTTGTATGGCAGTGTCACTCCGTCCCGGGAGGTTGCAAGACTCTGGAAAATAGCCCTTCTATGGTCTGCTCGTGTCCTCCCCCGACAAAGATTCCCCTCTTCATAAAGAGTAGAGGCTCGTAGTTCATTAAAAGGAGCGTCTATCAAGGCCCACACAAGTGCTCTCGCAAGCTCTTCGAGCGTCATCTTCGAAGACATGCCCAATTGAAAGGGATATTTCGATAGATATAGCACACTGGAATATAATATGTCACCGGCTTCGTCGAATAGAGAGGGAACAGAGCTAGAGCTCTTGAGGAGGGAAACAAGGACATCTCTATCGATGTATGATATCCCACCTTCTTGAGTGCCATGGGAATCGAACAACTCCTTGAGCCTGGCATATTCACTCTCTCTCAGGCCGCAATGATCGTGGTTTTCGGTAAGCCTGGTCAAAATGCGTTCAGGGGTCATATGGCCGCCAGTGATCCATAGATCCAGCTGTTCAGCATCGCTCTTGGGGCACATTTTTGCTGGTTATCGATGATGGTATGATATGGTAGCTTGGGTAACAGAGATGAATAGTTATGGCTACGCTGATAGTCTGGATAATTAAGCATTAGTTAACTAGTTGACAAAGAAGCGTTGCAGCCTGGTTATGAATCCTCCAGCGAAGATCACTGACAGCCTTGCTTAGCAGAGCTGTGATAATGTCCCGTCTCTAGTTGACTACGTTTCGCATTTAATAATGTTCCGTTCTCTTGACCCTTTATTTTGATTCCATTTACCAAGGTATACCAAGCCTTGTGGCTAATCCTCCGTTTCTATATCTCCTATTTCGTTTCACTGTTCTGGCTCCTCCACAGCTTCGATCTATGATATTCTACGCGGTGCATCTCTCCGCTACTGTCTATGACGCAATCCAGCCATAGCTTGATGCACCGACGACGTCGATCCCTCGCGTGCTCTTCCCCAGATACCCTTCCGCAATTATTGTTCCGTCAACTATCTACCTCATATTTGTAGGATGCAAACATGAGACAGATTGTTGCGATGATCGGTCTATCACCAGATGGCTAGAAGGATGATATCTCAACGCAAGTGCTGCTGTCCGAAAGGTATATAAGTTGGCTCCAGGACCGCATCTGTCTACACCATCATCCAGCTCAACCCACAAGCACAATCACAATCACAATTACAATTACAATTACAATCACCAGTTCACTCATCTTCATTCAACAAGCCAACATGAAGTTCTCTACTATCTTCTCAACTCTTCTTGCTGCTGCCTCTGTCGCAGTCAATGCATCCCCTATTGCGAAGAACGAGGTTGATGCTAGCCTCATCTCCGCTCGCGAGACCGGCTTAGTTTCTACTCCTTTCTCCAACGACATTGTTAAAAGGGAAACCGAGGACAGTGACACATTCGCGGCTCTAGCCAGGGCCTACGGCGGAGAGCTCGAAGACGACAAGTACTATGTGCTCACTGCAAAGTGGCCCCTGAGAGACGAGATTGACAACGAGACCCCGGAAGAACTCCAGGAACTGCAGAGAGAGCTCGGCTTCTTCCATATCGGAGTAATCGTTGGCAAAGTTAGCATCAAGGAATCTGGCCCCAAGAAGCACAGAAAGACCAAGCGCGACTTTGACGGCCAGGTCTACGATACCATTAAGAAGGAGAACAAGGATATCAAGTTCCGCAAGACCAACTGGGACACCAGCAAGAGAAGAGATATCGAGTTTGTCAAGATGACAACTAAGAAGAAGGCCGATGCTCTTAACCACAAGGGTGAGTCTATCTGGCAGAACATAGACACTTAACATTTCAATAAGTGAATACTAATCATACTACCTTTAATAGCCAAGGACTACGAGAAGGATCACCCAGTCTACAGCGTCGATGACAACAACTGCAACACCTTTGTCCAGACGATGTTGAGCGAGTTGTAAGAAGGTCATTTGCTTATACGATGGGAACTGCTCCTTTCTATAGCTAGCAACAGTCAGATGGCTGTCACTTCTGCTACCTATATTCTCCTCTGTTTTATTTCTTTATACACTTGAAGTGCTTGTATTCCATTTAGATGTCGCCAACCGCTTGCTTTAGGCTTTTGATAGATTTAACTTGCTTTTTTTGGTACCTCTATATATTGCTCTATTATGGACTCTCTCTTATTCGACATGGTTGTAATGCCATTTTTTTTTCCAAATCTATTGTCTGAATATTACCATTTCTCCTTATCTAAATATATCTAAATATATTGATTAACGCTCTCTCTGTTCTTAGAGCAGGGATACTCTGTTTGTTTATATATCTGGCTTACTGAATTATTATACGTATTTTATATCTATTTCCACTGAAAGTAAGAGTTGAGGGGGATAGGGGCTAGAATATGATAGATTAAAGAGAGATAAGCACATCTAACATGTCTAGGAATATATATATCGTAGAGTATATTACTTTAAGGGTAGAGATTTTGAAGTGGCGGCATTTGGCAATTAGGCTTACCATTAAGTGAAGGGTAGTCGAGTCGAACAACGTTCAAGTTATGTTCAATACGATATAAACCAAAACCGGAGCGGGTATTGATTGAACCGTGTTGAGGATGTAAGTAGGCATAAAGTTTAGGCATGAAATGGATGCATTATATCGAAATAACCTCGAGACGTAGTACTTGCATATCGACTGACTTGAGATAATATAACAGCAATAGCAAGTACGAGGATCATAAGACGCCAATTCATTAACCGGCCTAGTCATGCATGAAAACGATAGAACGCCCACCCGGGTCTCTAAGCACTCTGAACCATTCTGCTATTTGCTTCGTCAAAATTGACATCCCTGATGCCATCTTTCGTGACGACCTTTACCAAAACCTAGGAGAAAATGTAAAATCAGTATCCGTTTGGACATTTGGAATGGGTTTGAAACATACTCCTTTGAAGTCAATGGGTAATCGTCGCTTGAGCTCGTCTGAGCACATCTCAAGGAGTTTCAAGCCTTGTTCGTATGAGATATCTGGGTGGTGATGTTTATCGAGGATGGACAGACAGTAGTACCTAGCGAAAACGGACCCAGTTAGTTGCCGTATCTTGGTCCTGTATATGTTGTGATATGGCGTGACCTACTGAGCATAACCATGGGCGGCATATGGAACCTGTGCTAATGACGCTAGGTAGTCGAGCCAGTACAGACTGGGCTTCTCTGTGATGGGGTCCACGCCGCCGAGAAGGAGGTTGACTGTGTACGGGCTTCTTGACCGAAGACTTCTAGCTAGCTCTCCACGGACGAAGTGAGCAACGGCAGAAGGGCCGAGTTCGGTTTGGTTGCGCATAGAGTATAACTGAGTGTTTGCTTGTATAAACTCGGCGAATTGGACTATACAAGTTGAGAGTGTTAGTGCTTTGCCTATACCTATCAAGTACTGACGGTCCCGTACCTGTATCTCCAGCTTCACCGGAAAATGCCATGAGAGTGTGCTTGTTTAGTTGCCTCGTCTTGTCATCTGCCGCCTTCAAAATCGTAGCACCCCTCATAGCAGCCTTTGACGCAGCAATGAGGGTGAAGTCTTTCCCGGTAATCCCAAGTAGTACCTCCCTACAACGACGTTAGATCAACACATATCGAGGAAAGCTCAAGCACGACAAGCTTACATGATGACAGTCTAGCTTCTTGTAAACAAACAACAAGCACTCAAATCCAGCTCTAATATCAGTTATCCCGGTTCTCTCAGTTAAATGCTGCTGCTTGTTCTTCCCTGTGTTTTGTTGGTGAAGCTGCCCTTTCGAAAGCCGCGTTGGAGCTTGCGGCCTATCTGATTAGTCATCCTTTAGGCTTAACCTTTCTCCGAAGCTCCGGCAACTCAAAAAAAAAAAACCTTCAAAGATAAAAAAAATAAAATATTGTGGTAGCGTGAGCGTTGATAAAGAGAGGCACGGGTTGCGATCGACGATGGCAGGGCGATAAATTCGGGGATACGTGTTGGGATAGAGTGTGGAAATACCCGGTACCGCTACGATCATGTCCTCGTTTTTCACACTTCCTGCGTCTCAGCGGAAGCGCAAGAGGGAAGACCGAGTTGGAGCTCCGGTAGCTAAGAAGCGAGGCGTTACTGGCAAAGGCGCACCACAGAGCGGCGATAAATCCCGGAGGCAAACAGACAGAGATGAATCGATATCAGGGAGTGATTCCGAAGGAGATGAGGGCTCGGGGGTATCGGCCGGTTCGGACGATGAATCGCTCTCTGGGTCCGACGAAGACGAGACTGCGGCCGAGCGAAGATTGAGGTTGGCAGAGCAATATTTGCACAATGTCAGAGAAGAAGTGGACGAAATTGGGTTTGATGCTGCAGATATAGATCGGGATTTGATTGCGGAGAGATTGAAAGAGGATGTGGTATGTGGTGCAGTTTCCTGGCCATGCGGGCCTTTGGTATGATGCACAGACTAATCAAACTGATAGGACGAATCCAAAGGCCGAGCATATAGACTAGTGGCCTCGACACTATCACTCTCAGCTGCCTCGCATTCATATTTTCGTGCAGACACAAATACCACCACCGCCATCGCTTTACACTACCCATTTGTCTACACTACATCAAAGGACAGGACTCTGATAAAATGGGAACTGTCGACACCTCCTTCAACATCTTCTACACAAGATGGGAACAGCGCCCCGTCGAACCGACCATTGCGGAAAAAGCCCAAAAAATTGAAATGGGCGAAAGGATTACGACCATCTAGAGATAGTGAAGAGAAGCAAGGACATGTCAGCGAGGTTCTGACTGTCGCAGTTTCACCGTCTGGTCAATTCGTTGCTACGGGTGGTGCCGATAACCGGTTAATCATTTGGGATGCCGACACCCTTACTCCATTGAAAACATTCACACAACATCGCGACTCTGTCTGCAGTTTAGCATTTACTCAGCGGATATCCTCATCAAGTTCTGGCGAACAGTTGTTTTCCGCCTCATATGACCGAACTATCAAAACCTGGTCCTTAAGCCCTGATGCGCATGCCTATGTGGAAACACTTTTTGGTCACCAAGATCATGTGTTAGGGGTGACTTCAATGATAACAGATCAGTGTGTTAGCGTTGGCTCTAGGGACCGCACAGCAAGGCTTTGGAAGGTCATTGATGAAACGCAACTGGTATTTAGAGCTGGAGGCATGTCTAAGCACTGTCAATACTCTTTAAATTCAACGGACTGTGTGGCCGCCTTGCCACCAACACACTTCGTGACTGGTTCAGACTCCGGTGCCATATCACTATGGTCTGTCCACAAGAAGAAACCCCTTCACACCATTTATGAAGCTCACGGTCTGGATCCCCTACCTCCTCCCGAAAAGCTGTCGTCTGAAACCGACGTTGAGGCACAGGCTGCAAAAACGGCAAATGTTCGCCAAACCCCACGCTGGATAACAGCATTGGCCACAGTACCTGGCACGGACATTGTGCTAAGCGGTAGCTGGGACGGTTGGATTCGCGCCTGGGAAGTCTCTGAAGATAAGCGCCGGCTTCGACCTCTAGGCTGTATTGGTGGGAAAGAGGCACCAAAGGATCTATCCCTCACAAACGGCTCATCTCATACCCTTTCAGATTCTATGCCAATAGACACCGATGAAGACGGCCAAGGCAATACCGCACCCCCGCTCCGGGGTATCGTGAATGGAATATCTGTCTATGAACGCCGAGGTGTTGATTCCGCCAAACCTGGCCGCCCTCTTTCTAGCTCTACATTAAAGAAGAAGAAAAAGGGGTCTACGGCAAAATCGCATGAGACTGACGTGAAGGGGCTTTGTATAGTAGCTGCGCTAGGCAAGGAACATCGACTCGGACGTTGGAAGGTGTTTGATGCTAACGATTCGAAGAATGTTGGCTGTGGCGAGGTAGGGGGCAGAAATGGTGCTGTTGTATTTGAAGTGCCTTTTGCAAGCTGAAAGAAAATAAAACTATATCACGGTATAAAAAAAAGAAATGATTGGGGAGTATTGGAGTTGCGTAGATGGCTGCATATACCAATACGATTGAGTTTTAATTCTTTATAGTACTCCCCTACTACAGTCAGAATGAGTAGAAGCAACAAGAGACAAAATTAACAGTTTTCTCATTTGATACTGAGTGATAGCAAACTACCTAATGTTACAATCCATACCTTCTAAGTAAAAAAAGCCCATCCAAATGAGAATAGCAAAAAAGGGGAAGAGTATATTGGGGATCCTATGCCCAAACGCCATGCTAGATATTTGTTTTAAGAGCACAGCCGAGCATTATATGATAGAAGCAATGATGAGATGCAAAACATAATGTAAAAAAAGGGGGGGATGGAAATCAGAAAATCCATAAGAGTCCAAAAGGAAAATATTAAGAGTGGGTATAAACCAGAATTTCGGGTTGGGGGCCAAAATATCAGACTCCAATCTTGGTTATCGGGCCTTTGGTATGCCAAGACAGGGGTATATAAATGGGAGTAAAGTTGTCGAGGAAGTAGCCGGCAGGCCAAAATAAGATATTAAGTGATTGGGGCCTGTTAGTGGCGACGGTGCCTTGGAGCCGGGCGAGGAGGGGAGGAATCATCGATAACGACAGCATTCTCAGGGTTATTCCCCCTCCTGCTTGCTTGAAGTAGGAACATGGGCAACGTCATCCTGGCCGTTTGATCGAAGCTTGTGCGTCGGCGAGACTGATGCAGACGAGCGGCTCTTCTGCGTACCGGCTGTCTAATTGGTTCCTCGTCTGAATCTGCCTCTGAATCTGCTTCAGACTGGGCAGTCGATGGTATCTCCTGAACCGATGGCGTTGACTCAACGTCAATGGTCTGGCTACCATGATCACTTGAAGCACGGCGCGCTGTCGAGTTTGAAATTTCGGAGTCCTCATCAGATTCAATTGATTCGTCTTCTGATAAATCCGACTCGCCATCCTCGTCATCCTCATCTTCGTCGTCTTCCTCACCTTCCCCAGATTCTACGCCCAGAGACTCGTCGTGGTCAAAGCCACCCATAAAACTATACCCGAGCCGGGGATAGGGGTTATGGAGGTGAAAATCGGCCGCGTGCCCTTCATATAAAGCGTCCATTATCTGGAGTTGTTCGATAGAGTCGAGATCATCGTCATTGTCTGGGTCCGAGTCGGACACAGTATAGCCGCAGTGCGTGCATTCGCCATCCTCCAGTTCCCAAAAACACCCTGGACACCGCGAGACTCCTTCTAGATTGTCATAAAGTGGAATTGTAGTTCTGTTGAAACACCCCTGGAACAGACCACCGGTCTTAGGGTCAGTGTTCTTTTTATCCCTTTCGACCTTCTCAGTCTCTGCTACCTGGTTGGCCAAATGTTCTTGTGTGGTTTCATTTGAATCTGTCAACTCGGAGCGGCCAATAAACATATGAACGATGTTGCGGACCTAGAAGAGGAGCACCTATAGTTAGCATTGACCTTGCATTCGTAAATATCATCTTCTTGGGTTTGTTTGCGTTGGACGTACCAAATATGCTGGAGCAGGGGTCGATTTGACGGGTGCCCGGCAGTCTGGACATGTTTTCGAGTGGCCCTGGCTCTTGAACCATTGCACTAGACACTGTGAAAGATTCAGCAATGAGCTCATGCACGCAGGTCAAGAAGGAATGGAGCATAAACATTTAAACGACGTACGCTGTAGCAAAACGTGTGCCCACACGGCAATGTATACGGCTCATAGAGCGGCTTGATGCACACTCCGCAGTAAATATGACTGCGTATATCGTCAATATGGCGTTGGAGGGTTGCTAGCAACTATAGGACTGTCAGTATTGGAAACGACGGTCGAATAGGCGGGGTTCCGGTCAGCCACCAACTCACCCCGGAAGGGTCCGTATTCTTCTTCTCACTGATTGCCGGGAGAGGGAGAGACGGCGCAGGAGACGCAGTGGGATGGTTACTGCTGAAATCCACGTCATCTGAACGTCTTCTCTTTGCGTTGTTGGCAGCCATGGCCACTAAATAATCCAGGCCGGGATTCGAGAGCTGGGCGGGTCGGCGGAACAAGGTCTGGCGGTTGGTTTCGCCGGCAGCAAAAGCAGTCTGTGGCAGGCTGTGTGGTAAGCAGTGACAGCTAAAAGGCCACCAGCAGGAGGGCAAAGTGAAGCAGACGACGGCGAGGCTCGCGATAAGAAACAGTCGCGTGAAGTGGAAAGTCAGACAGGCGCGTCTTCACCTATTTTATTTTTTCTGGAGTCTTGGGATGTTGAGCCTCTTGTCGCTGCGTGAGTTGGAGCGAGCGAGCGAGCTTCACCTTCCAGGGAGGGCTTAGGCTGTGTCACGTGATGATGTGCTGGCGCCGACAGCAAAGATGACGACAGACGAAAGGCCGAAGTGAACTCCAGACAACAACGTCAAAGGTCAAACGACAGCATCAACGACAGCAGCAGCGTCGGACGGACAACGGTGGCGAGGATGGCGGCGAGAGAAGTAGCAGGGTGTCCGCAGATAGGCGGCTGGTGATGCATATGGAGATGGAGATGAGGGCGGGAGGAGGAGGAGATGCGTGATGCGCTCCTTCACAGTGGCCTCACTATGCTCTCAGTCCGTCATCGAGCCGGTGAAGGCAGATATCGATGGTGGGCTGTCAGGCTCAAGGGCGTCCTTACTCAGTCGACCTCATCCTCATGAAAGAAAGGCATACTGACACTTGACAGGAAAGTGTATCAACTGCACACTGCCACTGGAACAGGTGGTTCTCGTCTCTATAGCTGGATAATCATGTTTGACTGTCGGTGGATGACTGCCTTTGCCCCGGTTTACCCCGCGGGAGGACAATACAGGCACATCCCAGCAGATGGCCAAACCAATACCAAATACGATTTGCCAGTCATTGAATTTTTTCCTCAGTGCTCTTCTCCAGTTTCTATCTCCTCAAAAGCTCGCCCTTAACACTTCGGTGAGAATACAGGTCCAGCAGCCGCTTGGCCTGGGCTATTTTCACATCCATATATATCTACCTGGACCTAAAACCGGAAACACAGCAAGAGCCCAGAAGCAGCAGTAAATCGACACCCAAAAGCAGCAACTACCTGGTATTAAAGAATGAGACGGCTATCACTCATTATCTTCCACATACCCCATCGAAGACAGACTATCAAAAAATCATTACCAAAGCAACAAACCCCGGATTCAATCACAGAAAACACAAAAACCGATTTAAAACGAAAATAATAATAATAAAATTCCCATAAGCAGCTAGATGAGAGGAGATTATCGAATTGTCGTCCCTCCGAGAGACAGGCTAGAAAGTCCAAAGTCCTATGCACCAAAAAAGCCCTTGAAGTAACCATCGACCTGATCCCTATGCAACTGTAGCGAGAGCCCGTTTTCTTGAGCGCTCCTTCAGATCCGCTGATCGCAGATGGCTGTCATCGGCGACGCCCTTTTGCACCTTATCGTTGTCAACAATCTCGTTGTTCATATGAGTTAAGAACTCAATCTGGACTGCAAGGAATTTCTTCAGTTTCTGTGTATTGAAAGGCCTGCCAGCGTATCTTGCATCGCGAGCTTCTTTTAGCTGACTCCGGATTCTTTCCTCCAGCATCTCTAGCCGATACTCGCTGAACTGGAAGTACAATTCGGAGAGATCAGAGATCGGCCGCACCGTTGTCAACACGGTGTCATCCTTAAGCGTCGGGCTACGAGGCCGGAATGAAGTGACCATCGTGATGCGCTCAGTCGTTCCTAGTGCTCGTAAAGCCCGATGCTCGATGTACCTGCCCTGAAGCACTACGGCACATCCCTGAAAACGTGAACTAGTTAGTGGCCTGTCTGCCTATATATCGGATATTTTTGACATACCATCTGTGGCCCTCTCACTTTCACAACACTGCCGTCACCTGTGCGAAGTGCTGTCTCTCCACCTATCATCTCGGTGCAATCACTCAACATAGTCACGCAAACAAACGGATAACTGTCCGTGTGCCAGTCAACAATAGGGGCAATATCATCATCATATGTACCTGCTACTCCATCCACAGCCTCAGCCAGAGCGTTGTTTTTCTCCTCCTCTGTCTGGACGGATATATTGACATGGCCAATTTCCCAGTCCATGGCAGTAACCAGATCTATCCCCGCAATTTTTGACACAATAGCCAGCGTCTCGGGGTTCTTCCATGCATCATACACGAATGGTGCATATCTTCAAAACATTAGCAGCCTTCTTTGGAGTATAAAGGAGGGGGGGTAACTGTCAAGGCTTACTTTGGGGCAAATCCTCGAAGCTGGCACATAGCAAGGTTGCTCGAAAACTGGTACTCACTCCATACCTCTTTGCTCAACACTTCTGCCCTCATGCAGCGAATAGCCTCGGCCGAGAATAGCGAGAACGGTTCAGATACCCCAATTGGAGATATCCCAGCATCATCATCATAACCCAAGTCCTTCATAGAATGGATATTTGAAGGGGGGTTATACTGAAGATGCGTTTTTGGATCAAACTGAACTTTTCCACACTGTTCCGATGCCTCAGCATTGCTTATGAGGGGTTTCACCTTGCCACGCTTTCCTGGGAAATAAGACGGGGACATAAAGGAGGTATCGGGGAGGCCGGGGGGAACAATGGTATCTGGAACTGCCATTATAACTGCTATTGTGAGTACGTCCACTCATTCCAGGCCTTGGGAGAACATCTGCATCTCTATCTTTTCCAGTTGGACAGCAGTGGCTCAATCCGGCGGCGGATATAACACATGGAAATTGAAACATTCTCAGTGGGAAAGGATCATATGGCTTCTTGAGAACAACGGTGTTTTACACATTTTTTTCGCCACTACTGTGACCTCCTGGATGAAACCACTCACCCTATACAATAACGGTGGTAATCGCAGCAAGAATGAGGACGGCAGCAAGATATCCAAACAAAAAGCACAACACCGAAGGGAACTTTTAATGGAAACCTAGGTTGTGGGAGG
This sequence comes from Nannizzia gypsea CBS 118893, assembly GCF_000150975.2. Taxonomy (NCBI): domain Eukaryota; kingdom Fungi; phylum Ascomycota; class Eurotiomycetes; order Onygenales; family Arthrodermataceae; genus Nannizzia; species Nannizzia gypsea. The sequence goes on from NW_003345198.1 coordinate 165,380, forward strand.
TAGGAGCACAAAATGGACAGTAGTTCCGCAAACCGAGGAATGGATTAATGAGTTCAATGAATTGGGGACAGAAAAGAACGCGGATATTCAGTGGGACATGAAGGTGATATTTATACCCAAAAGTTGAAGATTTTAACGTTACTATCACCTATACAACCGTCTGGTAGCCGGTTGCGCTTACTGTCTGGTTCTAGACAATCAGGTTGATCAATGCCCCTTGTCCTTGGATATCCTCCTGGTCTGTTGACGTGTTCTCAACTAGAGCGGCGTATGCATCTCTGCCACGGAGCTACCAGGACTGGCTGGTCTACCACCATAACGAAAGAAAGAGTGTGGAGCGCATGAGCACAACCTTGGCCTGGCATACGCACATCAGTCCTCCCATCTTATGGCACTCCCACTGGTTCCATGTGGAGAAGAGCCTATGTATTTTGATACCCGATTATCACTCCCACCTGGTACCTGTATGGAGTCCGGACTTCAGAATATTTTTCTCGTACCGAAGCTGCCGAAGTGAAATACAGGGACATATGCAATTTCAATTCCTATCTGCCAGCTGGACTCGTTTTTTTGCGGGGATCATGGGTCAGACATCACTATGCTTTGTCTGCTTTCCGGAAAGCTAGATGTACCCATTATACTGCCGAATAGTCTAGACTACGATCAGCAGACATGGCCGGGATTCCTTCACAGGCAGAACACGGGCTGAAGCAGTGTTCAGGCTTGAGACCAGAAGCCCCTTAACTGACCTCGTGATTAGAAGGTTCTTTCCTTTTGCGACTCTTCTTGAAACGCATGGTGCCGCCCTTTATCACCCCTTTTGAGTCCATGTTCTACATAACTGCCTTGGTCGTAGTGATGTCGACGGCACACTAGCTCCACAGGTCAACTGGTCTACACTGTCTCCTCATTTGCCATGGAGCGACAAAGAATGCGACGTGTCAGAAGGGAGCTCGGAGCCACACAAATGGCGGCTATTAGCGTGGTATCCGTTGAAGTTTCCAACTATAGCTACCACAATCTTATTTTTGGTGTGGAGCATATGATTAACGGGAATATAGCCACCAACTGGCTATTGGCCATACCCGTGCTGCAGAAAGGGGAGCTTTCGAAGCACAACGCACAGCTGCTCTCGCTACTACCATGCTCCTTCGTCCAAGTGGGGTTGGCATACCTGTTGTTCTGCAGATGCAAAGGTATGGACTTTTTGACTTGATTAGGAAAATCACTCGGTACTTTCCGTTGTCGGGGCCGTACACACTCGGTTCAATGACTACTTTTTTTAACAACATTGGCTGAACTTTCCGTCGGTCTAGCCATTCTGCGACAAAACGAGATCGCTAGCTTCATGCTTATTTTTCTTTTCTTCTTCTCTTCGCCAAAGAGGCCGATATTCGGGCTCGTGAATTCATGGGAATCCTTGTTGGAACACCTAACTACAATATCGGATCTTGTGCCGTTGGTTTCTCGCTGGAAAACCCGTCACGACTTACGGCTATGTACGTACCGGGCGGATAAAAATACTTCGCTCGACCGCGCCGTTGTTGTCACCGATGTCATATGACCCGGGGTCAAGCTAGCTAAGGAATACTCGGCGTATGCCATGTATCAGATACCCCCTCCCATTTTACCCAGCCAAGCAAATATTAATGGTCTGGCAGCGCCATGGCATAGCTTCATTCAAGAAGGCAGTGCCATTAGTCAATGCTCCTCTATGCACGCATGGATCATTGCAACTCGTTGTTACCCAGCGTCATACGCCCGTTTGCCCGAGCCACCCATTTTGCCATTAAGTACTGCGTAATTGTCGGGTCAAAGGCCTGTCCGAATGTCCTACATCTATATATTTACCGCAACATTGTTTGATTCTTGGGAGATTAGAATTTATGCCCTTCCGCATTTTCCACATAGTACTCGGCAGCGGGCAAGGGTTCTTACTAGACCCAGCGACCACTTATGATGCGTTTATCCAACCAAGACATTCGGTTGTGTGGCACACCATAGATGTTATGTCAGACAAAGGGACCAGTGCATCCATCTAGAACCTCCGTGAGGTAACTAAACTGACTAACTTTGCACCTTGCTTTTCCTTTTTTTAAGGCGCCAATAGTGAATAGCTCCCTGCTACTCGAGTGTCGAGGACTAGCCGTCGCAAAACGCTAACAAAATCTCTCCGGCCCATGCAGCTATCACACTGCGTTGTATGGCCGATGTTCTATGGCAGTCTGTGCTAACATTTCTTCTTACATCTATGGTAACGAGTAAGGGCCCTCTCTCTCTCTCTCTGCGGACGTAATAGTTAAAAAAATTTAGCTTCACATTCAAAGTTAGTAGTAGATTTATAAAGGTATGCGGAGAACTAGGTTAATGTTTCGAGAGGAAAAAATCGCCCTATTTCGGCATAAAAGAAGCCGGGCTTATCTCCCGATTGGGTAATATTTTTATCAAGATGTCGAAATACTTGAAAACTTGACTACCATGCGATTCTTTTATTTAAAACAATTTAAAGGAATATATTTCTAATGGCAGAGATTCCTAAATGGTTTAATGACCATATCAGATCTCGGTAATTGAACTGTTCGACGAAGGCTCTCGAAAATAGCTAAGTTGTTACCTATCTCCTAGACTTACTTCACTGTGTTTGAGCAGCTTCAGCGCCAAGACTTTCGACTTTTTCATCTCAACTTTTACTTTTATCATCATCCGTTGATGAACCAACATCAACAACCACCCAAATGAGATAAGGATAGAATGTTATAAGAGTGACATCTTGCTTCTGAGCTTCATCATTTCGCCCACCATGAGTTCCACAGACAAGCAGGCCGACTCGCAGAAAATGTTTGACAAAAGCGAGCCCAGGTTCAGAAAGTATGTACTTTCGATATATCCCTTTCCTGCCGATTTCAATCGACCAAGATACCCTAGAGAAAGGCCAAGCCATCTGTCTAGCGCTACAGAGATGCCTGGATCCTGCTTATATGCAGGAGGGATTGCAATGAAATCTCTACGGTAGCCTGATATACTGATTTAATCTTGGACCATAGTAAATCAGCCAGTGAATACATGGACCCGTGCCAGGACTTTGCAGACCGAAGTATCAAGTGTATGCGGCGAAACAACGGCGATAGAGACATGTGTACAGATTACTTCCAGTACGTAATATTTATCACACTCATCTTTATCGCAAAGACCTTAGCTAAGACCAGCCGTATGCAGAGCATACCGTGACTGCAAGAAAGCTTGGGTAAGTTCTATACGGCCCCATGTTACTTACCTGCTATATAATGCTATTCATCTATACTTGCCCTGCCATTATCCGCCCCACCACAATGATACGCTCCAGACCAGAATGTCAAGTTTAACAAGCTGCCATTGTTCATTTTACTAACTTCGAATAGTTAAATCAGAAGAAAACAAAAGGCACCACTAGCTAAGGGAGCTAGAATTCATAATGTGGTATCCCTTTGCGATCAGAACTCCATTTGTTTTGGTACACCGTCAGTAATGACAGATGTATACGCCCACCGGAAGTGAAGCGTAGTCATCCTTCTTTGTACGATATCTCAAGTGTTTGTCAGTGGTGAGGATTATAGTATCTGAGCATGGGTTATTCTAAGTTGTTTGAAGGCGCAGCTGGACTTTTATATCACATATTATAGTACTTACCTATAGACTTTGTCAAAATTAATCTAAACTCACATCTAGTACTCCATAGTAACTACCTACCTAGGTACCTAGGTTATGGCTATCATGAATTGAACACCGTAATTACTTGTGTCAGAGATTCACCAATGTATTGGACCATACAAACACCCGAGAGCTCTACATGGAATAAACAAACGTGTCAATGACGATATAGGCGTTTTTTATGTATATCCTGGTTGTCGAGTGTAGCATTGACGGGGCATCTATAAATAAAGACCTAGGTATGCACTCCATCGCAGTTAATCCGTTGGCTATTTAACTAGCTCCACCGAGTCCACCTAAAATTAAACAATGTTTAGGCGCAAAGCCATGCGAAATAATTTTACTACAAAGTGCCTTCAACGATCTTCACGATGGCATCCAACGCTGTAATTGAGCGAAGAAACAAACAGATACAGGATGCTATAGACGGACAGAACCTGAAGCAGGCATTACAGTTGTGTGAAAAGCGGCTGAAAAAAGGCGAGGACTCGTCCTTTTTGAAGGTAGGTAAATACACACCACTCCCCGCCACAGCCTGCCTTTTGGCTCCAATATGTATTCTCTTTATAACAATTAGGAGCGATCGCTAACTACTCGTTACTTTTACAGGCATGGAAAGCAAATATCCTCTTTAGTCATGCCGACGAGGCGCATCGCCAGCGCGGTGTCGCGGAAACTCTACAGCTGTGTAGCGCTTCCCCGCCTGTCTCCGACCTCGAGGCCCTGAATATACTGCACAGCACGCTGAATGAGATAGGAGAACATGAAGAAATGGCTCGAGCCTTGTGGCAGAATGCTGCCAAAGCGAAACCCCAAGATCTGGAGGTCCAATTAAGGTGGTTCAAGGTTGCATCAGATGGCGGAGATTGGAAGACAGCTCAAAAGGTGCGCCTACTGAAGCGGAGATGTTAGATATGGACACTCGCTTTCCATATCAGAAGAAAATTATAAGTTACTGATTTGCTCTTTGTTTAGGCGGCCATGAGTCTACAAAACAACTTTCCAAAGGCTAGAAAATACTACTTCTGGGCCATCTTTATGTGTTACTTAATTGAACGAGACACGACAAGCTCGGATAATGAGCGAAAGCTATTTGGTACTCTGGCGTATCGCATGATATCCAAAGCAGCAGGCAGCGTACCAACAGACCCGGTATGTGATTTATTGCCCTTTAAGATACGAATCGACTCTCACGACTCATCAAAGCATTTTTTGTTTCCTACAGAAGGAGCTGTTAAGCATACCGCGAGCAATTCAGACTGCGGAAGAGTTATACTTGTTAATTAAAATATACGACAGCCAATCTCGCCACAAGGAGCTTGTTGAAATACTCAACAGTGAACACCTAGGAGTTACCTCTCGCATTGCCCAGAATGAATGGCTGTTTTTTACAAACAAGCTATCAGTAATTGAGAAGAGCGGTTTATGGGAACAAGCTTTAGCGTTCACAAAAGAATTGCTAACGCTTGACGACAGTGTAACAGCAGAATCGAAGCCGGATGCCAGATATGAAGAGAGAGATGATTGGAAAGTGTGGAATCTCCTCCTCCTTGCCACAAGGAAAGTAGAGAAGCAAGAGTAAGTTCCGATTTTATTTCTTTCCTTGGTGGGTGCTCGCTAACGCCTCAAAGTGCCTTCCAAGACACCACAGAGATCATTTCAAACTATATAAAGAAACGCCCGGCTTCAAGGAACGCCCAGCTAGCTAACCTTGAATTGAAGCTGCAAGGAACTGAAATAGGGAAATCCACTCCTGATGAAGTGCTCTCTGGTTGCATCGAATATTTCAGGCGTAACCAACGGAAAATATACTGCTTCAATGACCTGCAAAGGTATCTCACTGATTTGGATACAGGCCTCTATTCGAAATTTGAGAGTGAAGTGTCCAAGATTGTAGAGGAGGCTACTAAGGTAATGATATTTCATTGAAAGTTTGAATAAGTAGGTTTTGCTAACTTCTCCTGAAGTCCAGTGCAATTCCTAAAATCAATGCATACAAACTGGAGTATTGTTTCAGACTTGGATTCGAGAACACCAAGGCTGCAATCACAAATGTGGAGAATTTCGTCTGTCGCTGCTTACACGACTTCAAGGAGGCCGGGAGAGCTGATGCTGGCGATACGCCTTCAACCATTGAAGCAGAGCCAACAGACGATCTTTGCCTGCTGGCTGCGATGGCCTTGATACGCTTACATGAGACTGTATCTGGTTTGCCAACCAACTATGTTTTAGTCCAATCGGCTGGAATACTTGAACATCTATTGCTCAAATCGCCACACAACTACGAAGCCCTGTTATTGCTTGTCCGGATATACCTGCTACTCGGTGCTGGATCCCTTGCCCTGAGGAAATTTTCCAAACTCTCTGTCAAGCAAATACAGTACGAGACAGTTGCGCATAACTTATTTACACGTCTTGCAACGATTCACCCCCAAAGTGCACCCCCATCGTTAGACCTCGACAGAAAGGACTACGACCCGCAAGCGGGTCTCAGACAGGCGTTATCCTTTTACCGAAACGCAGAGAGCGCGACCACGTATTCTCAGACAACGGGCTTAGACAATGGCAGCTACATCAATGTGGAAGGGAGCATCGAACTCCGGAATGACTTAAAAAATAGCTTGTGCAGGAAAATGTGGGCTTTGGAAGCAAGACGCCTTCAGCGACTCGTTGGTGGGCCATCGGTAAGCCAGTATGAGAAGATTGGTAGGATAAGCATTTTCCGAAAGATATTATACAAAAATATACTGACTCTCTGGATGGTAGTACTCAATGAAAGCCCTCTTTCAGACAAGCGTAGCTTTGAGGGTTTCATGAACTGTGAGCCTCGCGGAAAGCCAGCCTTTGAAGAGTACGTTAGGCTAGGACCATTGCAAAAGGTAAGTCCAATATATATGTACTATAATACCTTTCAATTTTTACTGATCTTAATCGTAGACTCAAGCAATCAACGCAATGGCTGTCACAGACGCCTTGTTTAGCTTCTTAACTATGGTTTCGTCAAAAGCATCGAAATCAAAGCTTGGTTCAAAACACCTCGATTTCGACATTGATTGCGCAAAAAATCAACTCACATCAGCAGAAAAGACGAACGTACACATTCATCTTCTTCTATTGAAATGTCTAGCAATACTTACAGGGGAGTCTCCAGCGGACTCCGGCACAGTCGATAATACCCTATCAAAGGTGGATAGCTACCTTGAGGAAAGGCTGAAAGACCTGATTACTCCGGACTTTAAAACAAATGGGACAATAGACTTGACTCCTAACTCTACCACTGCATCCCCTGCTCCATCATGGGTTTTCTTACACGAGGCCATCCTATTACTTGAGACGTTAATGGCTATAATGCTATTCATCTCATTTATAGGCAAGAACAAGCCCTACACTTCAGGAGACGGCAAAATTAAGCTTACTGCGCTCAAGGATCGCGTGAAGGCGGTTACGAATGAAGTGAAAGTCCAATGTCATGGACTGAAGACACGAATTTCGAGCTCTGGGATGCTTGGCCATCTTGTTGATATTGTGCATATGAGACCACGAGGCCGGACAGAGACAGAAACTTCCGAAGGTGGTCGAATGCTTGATACTGAGATCGAAGGGCTCATGGACTCTGCATCCCTGGAGTTATTCTGTGGCTCATTGATGGAGAGCTGGGAAAATGCTCTTGACGGCGTTATCTCCATTTGTTCTACACTCCGATGATAAAAAGCTTCTCCCTTCTTAAAAAATACCGCAGGCTGGTGTTGGATGTCATTTCATATATGGAATCATTTTTTACATCAGGCCCTCATGTCATCTAGCATTTGATGTATTGCATGTTTCGTTTAACGACCAGCTCCTAAGCATTTAAAGACTAAAATAAAAACATCTGCTTTATCAAGTCCACAACGCCATTTACTTGGTAGAATGGAATAAGTCTCGATGAAACGTAAATTCCTCGGCCAGCATGTTCTCTCTAATCTTGTCGTCCTTTCAGCTTTCGTTTGGTAACCTTGTCCTTCTCGATAATGTACACGTATGCACCCCAGCCGGAAAGGGCATCGCGGTCAACCGCGTTCAATAGCGCTTGTGAAATAGTCTCAAAGAGGTCCTCGGGCTCCTGTTCAGAATAGTTAGACACTAACAGGTTCATAAATTTGAGATAAACTGGCGCGGCTGCCATAACGTACAAGATCAGGCTCCCATAGCGATTCACAGGTACCGTACAGCTGGTCAGACGCTGTGCCGCTGACGATGAAGTTCTTTGCAAAATCGATGCACCCAATACTGTCAAATCCACATATAAAGGGTTTCCCGGTTGTGTGATTTATTCCTGCCAGTACCGGGCTGACAAAGAATGGGCCGAATCGCTTCTCGTACAGGCTTGAAGAGACCAGGTTAGCGAGCGTCTGGGGGGAGATGTTTCGTTCCTCTCGAAGACGGTAAAGGTTGACTTTGTAGCGGAGCAGCTGGGATACGGTGTTGACATCTGTGGCAAGGCCTGTGAGGCCCAGGTATGTGGATGGAGCGTAGTTGAAGATCTTGGGAAACTCGTTGGAGACAGTGAGAGCTTGCAGACCAAGTCGTAGGTCACAGGCTATCGCGACGCAGTCTTTGCCAACCATAGCCACACAGGCACCGCCATCTGATAGCACATATTCATTAGTATGGAGGCAAACAGTCATTCGTCTTTATCATCGTAGAGAGGGGCTATCGTACTGATGTCGAATGGTGAACTCTGGGGAAACAGTTAGCTTTTACACCACGGCTTATCAGCAACAGAGAAAACTCACCATGATGGAAACTGCGGAGCTGTTCGTTGAACGTCTAGAAACCAGGCAAAACAGAAAATATCTAGGATCTCTTTCGCAGCTGCAGGAGTGCAATGGTTGTGGTTGTGGCCGTGTATGTCGTCGTCGTTTGGTTTGCTGGCGAGCTTCTCGTTGGATCCAAACAAGTTGAAGGGGAGAGCGGAGGAGCTTGGACCATCGGGATGACGATTCGCCGCTGCCTGCGCCTTTGGCTGCTCGGAGGGACACCAACACCGCGACAGGATATCCAAGAGACAAGACGGACGGACAGGCAGCAACAAAAAGAAGAAGAGTTGATATCGCTGAATAGCCTGAATGGCCTTTCTCTACGCATACGAGCTAGGTACATAAAGGACTGGTAAGCGAGGCTTGAGTTAGCTACTTCGTCGTTCACAGCTAAGGTTATGGATATCTAGATACGCCGCTCTCCTCTAGATAAAGACAGAAGAATACCTGATATCATGGCTGCTCATGTCATCATTCTCGATGCGAGTGCACGCAGGGCACTTATTAAAGTGACACCTGCAAAACATATGAGTGATGTCCTGGGGGAAGCCTGCTCCAAGTTCAATATCAACCCCGCGCAGTATGGCCTCAAGTGAGTGAGATATGCTTTTGAGAGGTGGTGGGTGTTCCTCTGGCGTGGAATTCGACTGACAAGATGGCTCTGGGCTACAGACATCAGAAAAAGACAGTTGATCTGTCCTTATCCTTCCGGCTCTCTGGCTTGAGCTCCGGAGCCAGGCTAGAGCTAGTGCAGCTGTCTAAATCTCCAACAGTTGTATCTATTGCCCTCCAGTTGCCTGAATCGGAATCACAAGGCGTTCCTAATAATCGACTGATGGATAAATTCCCTAGCAACACTACTCTATGGCTGGTGCTACGGAAGTTTGAAGCTGGAGTTGCAGGAGGTAGCAGAAAATTCAACTTGACGGCAAGAGGAGCTCCACAGGCGCAAGAGGGTGATTCAGGCTCTGTCAGAGTATTTTACGAAGCTCCAGTGCTTAACATCATGGGCAAAGAGCTGTTTTCTTTCACGGACTTGCAGAAGACACTCAGCCAACTGGGATTAAATAATGGCAGCGCGTTGGTAAGGCTAAGTTTTCGCAGGACTGACCAACCCCTAGAAGAGGCCATGGTGGAAATCGATGCATACTTTAAATCTGTGGATGGAGACCAGGGCAAGGCTGGATCTAGTGAAGGCCCGTCTTCGGCGGTTGATACTCCATCAACAGAAGCACCGGTACCTGCAGATGATACCCCAAACGTCAACGAGGAAGAGGGTCTGCAAGCCAACACGGGCGAAGACGCAGTAATTTCAAGTGAAAAGGGCGCAACTCAGGGAGGTGAAGGACAGGGAAAACGGATACAGGAGATTCAGGATCAGCCAGCCCCTGTGCCAGTGACTATCTCTTCTAGACCGGTCACCGTATTTGCACCACCCTCCAGTTCGACTCCTCATTCCGCCCAGACTCCCTATAATGAGAGAGATTACCTTCCCACTATTGAACACGCTCAATCTCATCAAAAGCGGCTGAATGCAGCGAGCCGCCCCAACCGTTTAGCCGGTGATGTTGAACTTGCGGCCCAAGAAACCGCGGCACAGGAGAGGCTGGCAAAGATAAACGAGATTGAAGTGAAAATCCGCTTTCCTGACCAAAGTCAGGCAGTTTCCAAGTTCACAAAGGAGGATACAGCACAGTCACTCTATGTGTTTGCAAGAAGCTGTCTAGATACTCCCTTGGCAGACCAACAATTTTCACTTTTCTACTTCCCTACTGTTACAGCTGGTGCTTCTCGGGTGCAGGCACAGATTCCAGCAAGTGAAGATATCACCCTTATCCATGGGCTCAAGATGAGTGGGAGAGTGCTGGTTAACTTTTTGTGGGATCAAAACGCCGCTCTCTCCGCCCGTAGTGCTGGCGGGTCTGTACTCAGGCCTGAATTGCGGCAAGCAGCTGGGAAGCTACAGGTCAAAGACGTTGCGGCTGACGTTGAGGACGAGAAAGCCGAAGACAAATCTCAAGTTCATAAGACACAGCCGAGCTCTTCTGAAGGATCAAAGAAGAAAGGGGGTATGCCAAAATGGCTAAAGCTACCCGGCAAGAAATAGCTAAGAAGCAGTTGAGATGATATGATATATGACGTATGACTACTGTTGGGGGTTTCTCACATCTCTTTTAGGAGTTTGGGGTATGCATATTGATAATTAAGAGCAAGCGCTTTGCATATGAGATAATAGAACGTTCGAAGGCTAAACAGTCAGAAGCATAGACCAGGAGCCACGACTCAATGGTAAAAGTTTGGTAGAATGTTTTCATTTATTGAAATCTTATCAGGCCGTAACCATGAAAACTCCAGGTGACATGTTCCGTGTCCCTTGCCATCATATTCCCATCCCATCCTGCCTCTCGCTAAGTCCGTAAAGTGTATGACAATTCCGGGCAAACAAGCACATCTGTAAACTAAACAAACTACCCGGTCATTGGGTAATTAGAATGGATCATTTGGACCGAAAGACAAAGGCGAGAGAGTATATTCAAATGAATAGCAAGGATTGTCGTTGTCCATGAAGATTTGAGTTGCTTTTTGGTTTTGTTGTCTGAAAATTTTCTGATTTGTTTCAAGAAGGGCGGGTTGGTATTATTCGGAACTGAGAAATATGTGACATGATTTCGTTGTTTAGTGACCAGCTCTCCTCGACTCAGCGATGATCTTCTGCATGTCGTCGACCTTCCGCTTGGCACGACCGAGGGTACCGAGCTATCGTAGAAGTAACTGTTAGCCTTGACTCGTCTACCAATATCAAAGCCATTTCACCCCGCAATTCCATGTTTCTGGTCATTCCATAAATCTTGTAAACTGGCTGGAGCGCCTTACTCTCTTCTTAGCGAGCTTTCTGGCACGCTTATCCTGGGAGTTCCTCAACAATTCAATGACACGACGCTCATATGGCGCGAGTCCAGAGACCTCCTTGACGATCTCACGGACAAAGGCGGTGCGGCGAGAGAGAGATCCCTTGCTTCTGGAGATACGGGTGCGTCTCTCAATGGCGGTAGTTTTCTATAATATCGCAACAAAGTCTTAGTCCATACACGGTCTTCTTTTTTTCCTTTCAACCAGCTTGCACTCCTTCACTCTTCCGGCAGGGGAAATAACGTACGCGGCCCTTGTTCAAGCCTGTGGCGATTCCGGAGCGTTCGTTCGCCATCTCGAGCGGTGATGTCGACAGTTGCTGCGGAGGTGAGGAAGTTGGCGATATTTTCGATGTCGACGATGTTCAACTCGAACGCCTTTTTTTGAGCGTCTTCTTTTTTTTGGGTGGCAGAGGTTCGCCTGCCGCACGCTAGCCTTTTTCAGAAATATAAGGGCTTAGGGTTTAGGGCTTCTTTAGTAAGCATTTCTTATGTCATAACCTTTTCTCAACTTCCTTTTTCTCGACGTCGAAGTTGCCAACGACATCTCTTGATCAACGCCATCAACGTCCATCATTCTACAGAAGTACCGAAGTACACATCCCATGTCGGGGCTCTCTGTGCAAATCGGTGGAGAGACATGGTGGCCAACCTGTGTTAAAGTGCCTTGAACGCTCCGGGGTACTTGTGGACACGACACCGGACGAAGATCACACTATAATACTGCTATATTACTAACTATCAGTCCCTGCTGTTCTTGAAGTGAGGCGCCGCCATTCCAGCACAGGATATTTGCCGTGTTTGAGCTGAGGACCAGGCATATCACCATGCAGGTATCATACATTTGGCTCGGAACACCACAGCCAAGATATATCAGGCTAATACCATACATACATGTCTTTCAGGGAATCTTACTACAAGAAGAGATATTCGCATTTTTCGCTTCCTTACCCTCTATTTCTCCTTGCTACATCTTCCCCCCCTTTATTCCTGCATTTCCTCATGGCTAACCCTCTAATTCACTAATCTGATCCCCTAGCTAACTCTAACCCCGCCCTAAGTCGTTAGTACTCGAGGGTTAGCAGGTGATAGAGCGATGGTATGAAGTAAAGGCAATGAGGAATAAAAGTAAGTCGGTATCTCTTGCTTATAGTAAGATTTTGTATTAGTGATGCAACGCTCGCAGCGAAACTTCACCTTGCTTGTGCTCGGAATTTTCGGCTACCAATGACATGTCCATTCGGCTTAGGCTGTTGTCAAAGTGTCGCCTCATAATTGCTTGGAAGGCGTTGTTATTCGAACAACTACTCGCCATATAGTATCAAACCCCTTGAAATCAGAAAGCCTCTACAGCAACTCTTTCTCTATTGGGCCTCTGACATGGTGGACGTCGCTACGGATGAGGTACCTACTTCTCTCTGGATCCACCACGTACTCCATGTATGGGCTGTCGTTGGCATTAATCCGCTGGGATTGGTGCCTTTCATTCCAGCCTGGATTTCCATGACACCCGACGGGGCAGATACTGACCGTAGGACAGGAAGGGAATGGCCTCAGCCTTGTCAGAGGCAGAACAGCAAGTCCCAGGAAGGTATTCTAGCCCAATTGAGGTGAGTCGGCGAATCAGAATAAATGGTTATTGCCTGGGCCTTTGGGAGCGGTGCGATGTATGCGATGTATGCGATGTCTTCTGCATCCAGAAGACGCGTCAATCTGTCCACTTTCTGGATTACGAATACGATATGGATTGGTATCAGAGACACCTAACTGCTTACATACTCCATGTGTTTGCAAGATTTCAGACTCAGAGCTTTATTACCATGTTCTCGTACGGTGTACTTAAACAGGAGCTAGGACGGGGCATATCGAACCCTATCAAGGACCGTGTTTCTCAAGAGACTTTCTCCCCTATCAACCGAACATTATCTTCAATCTAGCTTGTTCAAATCGCTTCGCGTAAGGAAATCCTACGCCACTGAACAAGAGTGCCATTTGTGGCAATAGAGTAGATACAACAGCTCCAAATTTTACTCTTGTACCTGTACTGGCACTTGAACCATCCCGCAGCCATCGCCAGCTTAATATCACCGCTTCCTTTTTTTATCTTTTCCTATCCCTGCCGATCTACCGCCATCACACTGAAGCTCATATCAGAGAAATCCCCGCGGCAGCAAAAGCTTGGGGTAGAACCAGGAAAGAAAAAAGAAAGAAAGGAGCGAGAGAACAGAATCGACGGTAAAACTGACCAACGGAACAAGAGATCCGTCTAGGCCCGTTGATGTCTGGCCGTTCAACTGCTCCAGATGGAAAGTCGACGCACCCCTGTACTTATGTATACATCTTGACACAGTCCCAGCGATGAGATCAGCACCAAGAAGCAAAGATTAGCGTCTTGTTGAAACTGATGCTTTGACTCGAAGAAAGGATGGAGTGCTCCACACCAGCGAGAGGATCGCGGGAGCCGGCTCCATCCAACAACACAGACACCAAATTAACCATCCGAAGGGGGAGCAAACGTATTTTTCCTGGCGTGAGGTGGCTGTCTACGAGCTGTCGCATCGCCAGCATTGCCACTAGGGGACGGAGTAACTGCATGTCGGGTATCTGCCTGTACCCGTTGGAACAGGGGGGACATGACTAAATGATGCGGAATATGACCAGTAAAGATTCATCGCGATCCCGCAGCTCGGTGGCTTGCTCTAGATGCGCCTAGCGTCTTTCTTTTCTTCTTCTTGTTCTCGTCCAAGAGTACGGGGGAAATACTCTCTGCTCCTCGTCTCGTTTATCACCTTTTTGCCATCTTCATCTGTAGACTTCGTTTGCACACCCTGTATCATCAGCAAGGGTGCCTGCTTTTTTTTTTTTTTTTTAATATTTTTCTCCTGTTTTGCGGGTTTATGCTGCTCTTCTCTTGTTTAGTGCCTCCCGCAAGCCAAGACATCTTATAGTTACTGGCTCTTATCAACCTACACTACGACAATCCAACATCCACACTGTCCAGCGCCATCTGACGCTCGCTGCTCGCGTGGTAAACATACTCCCGCCTTCCCTTTATCCAGCGTGTCTGGACGAATACTGACTCTCATACAGATACAGAGCCATCCATGTCCTAGTAGCACCTCATTATGACCGTCGCAGAGGTGTCCAACTCTGGCATGGCCTCCACCACCACAACCTCCAACGGCAAAGAGAGCTCCCCAGGCTCTTACAACGCCGTTGACTTCGAACGGTTTACCGTCAGTGCCCAGGAGAAGCTTGCTGCCGACCTTATGTATCGACAATTCGAGACGGGCCAGAGTAATGCCATTGAGCGCCTGGTAGCGTTAAAAGCAGACCTGCGTGATACAAGCGACGATGCATTTTGGAGGGACCTTATGAAAGAACTGACCAGTATATGCAATGCCCAGTGTGGTTTTGTAGTAGAGGAGCTGTCCTCGCCTGGCAGCACCGAGGATGCTACAAGTCCGTCGTCCTCGACCTCTCACCTTGCACCGATCATCTACTATAACAACGGTTCGGACGAAATCATCCAGCGGAACTACAAACCATGGGCTTGGGACCTCCCTTACAACATCGTGGCTAGGGATATGCACAAATCTTTCCTCGTGGCCGATAACCTCGTTTCAATTGTCGGAGAGTCTGGCATGGCTCAGTTTCCCTTCCCCATGGCAGCATGCCTAGCAGTCCCGCTCTTCGACTCTCGTGTCCCTGTCGCTCGCGTGGGTCTTATGTGGACAACCGTTGGCCTGGAGAAGAGGAATGTATCTTGGGCATATCTTGAGATGATACTACACTCGTTGGAAGACCTAATACTACAGCGAATGGAGGAGAGTGCGACAATTCGTCAACTGGAGAATCGACAGTCCCAAGAGAATGAGCGCCAGATGGAGAAAGAAAGAGAAAGAACTCGAGAAATGGAACGATCCAGATGCCGCTCTCAATCTTCTCATCGCCATCCCGCCCCCTATAGGCCGGGTGCTGGCCAACCAACCCTCAAACTGTATGCGCGTAGTATGTCCCATGAACTGCGGACACCAATGCATGGAGTCGTCGGGATGCTCGACATGATTTACGGAACGGTTGCAGAAACCATACAGAGGGCATCTGACGGGGACGAGCATATGACTGCAGGTATGGTCAAGACCTTCGAGAGTCTCAGGGGAGATATCGAGATGGTTCAAGGTATGATAGCAGACTTTACATAGTTTTCACCGAACAGCCTCGATCAACTAACAACAATATCCATAGACTCTGCTCGCCGCGCCATAGAAGCAGCAGACAATATTGTCTATGCGTATGACCTTAACATGCAAGTCCCCGATACCCTCGAAAACTCCGTAACGGATGACCCCCCTTGTATCTCCCGCCAATTTTCTTCCCACCCGTCAAACGAACTACGGCCCATCTTTGGTGCAGGAATCGACATACCCATCAACCGTAAACGGCCCTATGGTACCGACTCCTCTCGTGGATCTTCCCCTACCCGCCAATCCAGGTCTGTCAAATCTCCCCGCCGTGAACGATCGCGAACAGCAGAAGTCAGGAGCGTCGTGGAGGAGAGTGACAAGATTGTTCATTCAACGCCGGCTAGGGGAGATATTCAGGACGCTTTTATGGACGCTGTAGCTCCTCCAGATAATGATGGCCATAGCCCTGAAAATCATAGAGGAGAGTATTCAGATAAAGCATCGCGCCCCCGAAAACACACCCGGTCTTTGTCCAGAGTAACCCGTCCTGTTCCTGTCTTTCCACCTATGGTTCTACATTATACCAAAATACGTGAGTTACTTCGTTTAGTGATTAATGAGTCCTTGCATGTCGGGGGCCGCCCCGACTCAACAACCACAATACCTACCGATAATGGTGAGCGGATTGAAATCCGTTCCCGTTCCTCAAATGGTACCGCATCAACGAAGCAGATTTCCTGGTCTGTCGACGACTGTGTTCCCGAAACGCTGTATGTAGACGAAAAGGATCTTGCCAAACTCGTTTCATGCATCTTCCTGAACGCTCTCAAATTCACCGAGTCAGGCACTATCAATATCACGGCCAGGCTGAATCATACGTCACGATATGTCATTGTCAATGTCACAGATACCGGTACTGGCATTCCAGAAGCTTTTCTACCCAACTTATTCAAAGCTTTTGCAAGGGAAGACGGATCAACTACCCGTAGTAAAGAAGGCCTTGGACTCGGCCTTCTTGTGGCTAAGGGGCTGTCAAGGAAGCTCGGTGGCGATCTGATATGCGTGCGGTCCTCAACCTCCGGCGAGCACCAGGGCTCGGAATTTGAGATTCGCTTGCCAATTGTACCGAACGACGTTCTCAGTAGGCCAAGTACACCTAGGACCTGTGCCTCGGGAAACTCGACTACAAGTACCCATACATGCATGAATGCTGTAGGTGAGATCAATGGTGGTAAAGAGAGCCAACTGGACAATCATACATGCGAACCTGAGAATCCACAAGATATTGCGGTACCTTCCACTGAGACATTTGTATCAGTGTCTTCTCGACCTACCACACCCCAGATACAGATGCAAACACAAACACAAAACCGCACATTTGATGTTGTCCAGTCTCCCGTACATCGACCGCCACTACCAATCTCTCTATCTACTCCTATAATCTCAACACCGATGTCTACTATCAGTCCATTCGACCACCACAGCCCTTACCTCAATGGCCGACAAACTCTTGCTGAACGTCACCCACTCACTTTTATGGTTGCAGAGGACAACTTAATCAACCGAAAAATATTAGTCACAATGCTTGAACGACTGGGCTATACAGATGTATACCAGGCATTCGACGGCCGTGATGCTGTAAGAGTTGTCAAGGAAGTGCTGGAGGGGAACTGCTCCCAGTACGCTGTTGAAGGCAGCACCCCTGACGCGTCGCCAAAAACTATCTCGCTTCCGCCCCCAGCTATCCCCCAAGACCAAACCGAATCCCAATCCCATCCCTCATCCGAATGCCAGACCCAATCTCAACATCAGCATCCGTCCCAGTCCCAGTCCCAGTCTCAGTCCACGTCCCCTTCCCAATCGCCATCCCCATCCCCATCCCCTTGTCAATTCTCGGCCTCTCCTTCACGGTCTCCTTCTCCTGCGCCGTCTGCTGAATCAAAATTCATTGATGTAATACTCATGGACCTCTGGATGCCCGACATGGACGGCTACGAGGCCACGGAACGAATATTCTCACTCGTCTCCTCCTACCGCGAACGAATGGCGAAATACGACCCTGCCAATGTCCCTCCCCCGGGCCCCACAGTACTTGCTGTCAGTGCAGATGTTACTGACGAAGCACTACGGCGAGCTACTAAGGTCGGTATGGAAGGATACATGACGAAGCCTTATAAATTGCGAGATTTGGAGAGGTTATTGGTCGAGTTTTGCGCGCGACAGAGCAAATGGAGGATATAACGGAGTCATACCATCCTTTCCCACTCTCTTCTTTCCGTTTGCTTTCTTATTCTTCCTTCTCCCCATACTTCTTCTTCCCTCCTTTCTCCACTACTTCTTTACCTCTTCTTTTTGGAGATGGCCGTCCACTATCCACACTCATTTCCGCTTCCTATATGGATGCATGATGACGATTTATGACTTGCCCTTCTTGTTATCTGTTATCCGTTCTTCATCTAAACTTATCTTATTCCCCGTCCACCTAGGTGGTTTTTATTTAATTCTTTGGTTGAATTCTTGCTATTTGGTTATTTAGGCCTATGGGTTTTGGTTTCGGGGGTGATTGTGATGCTTACATATATACCTACTTTCTATTTTAATCTAATCTATAACATATATAAGATTCTGGGTGTTTTTTGGGCTCTGTGACGATACCTCCCAGCCATTCTAGTTCGGATTCTAGCAATGCAACAGCATGATATCGAAAAAAGCTTCGGCCTTTCGATGAAAATCGAACGTTCATGACTCGAGACTTGAACGAAGATAATGCGGGCCGGCCAAAATGAAAATGCGGAGAGCCGAGATAACTAGTTGGCGGATAACAAGCATTCTAATCCACGCTCGTATTGGTTGGTTATCGTCTGCTTACCATTTTTGGGGGTTTCAAATAATAACTGGATCCGCAGTGACGAATTATATAACGGAGCTCTCCCCGGATATTCATCAACTCCGCATTCACTCTTCAACAGCATCAATTGGACCTAAGGAGAAGCGCTGAAAGACAAGGGGATAGAGATGCAGAAGACATACCTTTTGGCACTGGTTTCGCTACTGGCGAGCTCGCTTGTTGAGGCTAGATCAACAATAGCCGATCAAACCCGTCTAGATGTTGGCGGCAGTGATGAGAGCTTCGATGGAATCGATGGCATCGATCCCAACAACAGCAATGTGTTGACACACAAGTTAATGGATAAAGTCATCGCCAGCTCCGAGTTACTTTCCCTACATCGCTCCCTCGTTGAGATCAAATCTATCTCTGACAATGAACAAGCTGTGGGAGGCTTCCTCATGGACTACCTGTCTTCCAAGAACTTTACTGTCGAGAAACAATACGTTGACTATGACGATCCCACTGGCAAGCCAATTCGCTCTAATCGCCGGTTTAATATCTACGCCTACCCTGGAGACAGTGCGTCCCCGGGTATCATTTTGACAAGCCATATCGACACTGTGCCTCCATTCATCCCATACTCTCTGAGTCACCCGGAATCCGACTCCTTCAAGCGTGATGACATCCTCATTTCCGGCCGTGGAACTGTCGACGACAAAGCCTCTGTAGCTTGCCAGATCATTGCCGCCATGGAGCACCTGGAGAAACATCCAGACATTCCGATTGGTCTCTTGTTCGTTGTCAGTGAGGAGGTAGGCGGTAAAGGCATGTCTACTTTCTCAGACTCCCGGCTCAACTCTGGCACTTACCACACCATCATATTCGGAGAACCTACGGAACGGGCTCTCGTAGCTGGTCATAAGGGCATGGTTTCATTTGGCATCCGCGTTCACGGAAAGCCCGCTCACTCCGGATACCCTTGGCTGGGCCGCAGCGCTGTATCTGAGATCTTACCTATTCTAGCAGAGGTTGATCGACTTGGTGACATTCCCGTATCGCAGGGCGGATTGCCCTCCAGCGAGAAATATGGCCGTACTACGTTAAACATTGGTTTCATGTCTGGTGGTGTAGCAGCGAATGTTGTTCCAGAGCAGGCGGTTGCGAAGGTCGCTGTACGTCTTGCAGCTGGTGACCCTGAGGATGCAAAGGACATTATATTCCGTGCTATTCGCAATGCGGCTACCAAGCATAGGAAGGATGCTACTGTAGTCATATCTAACGGTCACGAGCAACCGAAGGGAGATATCGAGGTTATCTTTGGTTTGGAGGCCTACGGTGTTGTTGATATCGACGCTGATGTCGATGGGTTCAACGTCACCACCGTTAATTATGGAACGGACGTCCCACACTGGAAAATCTATGGCGACAATGTAAAGAGATACCTTTATGGCCCCGGCACAATCTTCGTTGCTCACGGCAAGGATGAGGCATTGACTGTCGGAGAGTTAGAGGCTGGTCTGGAAGGATACAAGACCCTGGTTGCCAAAGCCGCTGAGAGAGAGCGCACATGAAGACGGTTAAGCCCTGAGATATCAGCTATTCACATCGCCTGATTTTACTGATATTTGAAAATTTGTGACATGAACTGTAGTATTTTATTTGTGGTATACAAAGTACAACGGAGAATAATATAACACAAACATGCTAAATATAAAAAAGGGCAATAGATGAAGGAAATTTTCATAATTTACTCTGTGGCCTTCCAATCAGTTTTCCTCTTCCATCCTGTCTTGAACAGCTTCCCCATCTTGAATCGAGGGAAGATATGTGCCTCCGTATTGAACACCGTTTCTGTAAGTGGGATGAAGTCCTTATCTGAAAATAAAAGGTAAAAGTATTTAAGGGTCTCTGCAAGCCAGAAGCTTTCCATGTTGTCGATCCTTCCTGGGGGTATCGTGTCAGCATTTGATAGGGATGTAAATGCTCGGATATATGAGCTCTTTGGCGCTGGGTATTTATCATCGGAGTTGGATTTTTCTGACGATCCATCGTGGGTTGGTCTGGCTGGTATCTCCTCCTCAATTACAGCCGTGTGCTTTACGAAATTCTTGAACATTTCCCAGCCCCATTCACGGTACATCTCGTCTTCTGTTATGCGGTATAAATAGAAGAGCGACTCGATAGTTTCCGGTCTCTGGAGGTTATGCCGGTCCGATGGCTTGATGATAACATCTTCTCTCCATGCGCTGTTCTTGTCATCGAGAGGCTCAAGGGGTTTAGAGACAACGTATATACCTTCTTCCTTGACCTTTCCCGTCTCTTTCGTGCCCTTTCCGTCCTCTGATTCGCCCTTGGACTTTGAAAAGACATCCTCCATCATCCTTGGTGGTTTATCTACTTCAAAATAAGCGATTTCAGGCGCAAGGCCGGTTTCAGTCGCAAGATATGTAGCCCAGCATGTCTTGACCAGTTCCTTAGCGAGGACAATTTCATCTTCTTTTCGACGGCTCCAGCCTGGGGATTTTCGAGCCTTGGAAAGAGGCAACCCACCCGTCGCCCCAAGAGCTATTGTACCAGGCAAAAAGCACACTAAATGATCCATCTTTGGCATAAGAGGGTCCGTAAGCCCACTCGGGCGCTCCCCCACAAGTGTTAAGGAAGCATGTTTTGTGTAGGTGATGAGATGTTTGCGGATGCCTGCAAGGGCTTGGTTCCACATGTTTTCATATATTGGCTCCTCACCGGAAGTTTGTAAATACTGCTTTATGAGGTACTCTAGAACTTTGGTTAGCTCTCTACTCAAAGATTGAAATCTAATGAATTAAGTTCTCACCATAGTAGGAATCACCGCGGCTACCAAGCCGGATGTTCTCGCCCGTAAACTTCCCAGTATCCGCCATGATGAAGATGGGCACTAGTCCGTCCTTCATCTGATTCTCATCAATGACTTCCATGACCTTCTCCACCTTCTCCCAGTAATGAGTCTCCCCTGTCAATTTGGCCAGATACTTGAATTCGAGCTGTACACTACCAGCCTCTGCAGTTGAAGACGCCCCGCCATCCGTGTGTGACCGTATACCCTGAGATGAATTGAGATTGAAGCTTGCGAATGGAATACCAGAGGGCGAGTCAAATGCGCCTAGTAGTCGTTCCGCGAGCCCCGTGGCTTTCTCAATATACAAGTCATCCCCGGAAGCACCATCATCATCTTCCATGAGCGGAGCAAGGTCTGGGTATGTTTTAGAGAGGTAATGGGCAGACAGGAGGCCACCAAGCATTCGAATCGTAGTCTCAAAGGTATTCACATCCTGGTCTTGCTCGTACCGGAGGGAGTTATGTATCCATTTTCGAGCATTTTGAACCTGTGTCGTGAGATTCATGAGCATCAGGGTATCAAGGGCGTCAACAATTATCCAGCCCATGCCACCTTCAGCCATGTTTCTCCCCTTCCTAGCCAGTGGCTCATATATATCCTTCCCTATAGGCATCGTTAGCTACTAGTTAAGGGATACCAGAAAAAGGTTTAAATTTTAAAGCCACTCACCCCATGCGTCCTGTTCATATCCCTCCCAGCTAACAAGGAATGCATCCTTAACTCGCTGCTTCCTCTCTTCCCAATCTATTACCTTACCCTTCTCTTTTCCTACAACCACCCCCTTTTCAAATTCCTGCATCCATTTCCACATGTCTCCCCCCTTCATTCCAATGGGCCTGACAATACGAGTGTGTCCTGATCTGCCGCCCAAAAACCACCATAGGCCAACTAAAAACCCAATGCATATACCAAGCCATAATGCTTTCTTCCGTTTCCGCCCGCCAGAGTATGCTCCTCGGGACTTGTAATATGGTTTGTCTTTATACATTGGTAACTCTCGTGAAGGCGTTATGAAGTTTCCTATCCTCTCTGTGAGCTGGATGCCGGATTGCTTAGCGAACTGGGTGTTGGTTGTGGCGGCCCGCCAGTAGCCATCTTCTATTTCGCGCTGAGCAGAGTTAAAGGCCGGCACCCGGTTGGGGACTTGGAAAGACATTTAACCAAGTTGTTCTTCTGGTCTTTCTTATTTTCTTCCTCCCGTGTTTTTGAACCCCTGGATATGCTCGGCGACCGTAACGCGGAACGCATTCGGATGGTGTGTCTCGAAGAAACGAGCGAAGATTAAGCTTTTCGGCCTGGAAATGGACAGGTATCAGTATTAGATGAATTGCGGAGCTGTTGGCTGTGCAATGTAGACGAGTCCTTTTACTCTACCGTTGAATATCGTACAGGCGAAGTGGATGGACCTATCGAGCCATTGGATCCCAAGGCGCAACCAAGGCGTAGCCCTCGTAGGCGCGCAATCAGTATCGGCCTCTGACAATTATCTAGCTATCCGTAAGCTTAGGGGGTAATCAATGGTGTATCTATCCAGCAATTCAATGGGATGTATATCTCTGTTTCTGCTCTTGCGATCAGCTCTCAACTTTTGATAGATGTGGCATACTTGGATACCTCGGCTTGTTTGCACTGTTTGCAACGTCTCTTCAAGCTGCTTTATTTACTTCGAGCACGCGAGCAGAGAGGCGGACATACCATAAATAACATGCAAGCACAGGATGTATGAGAATTAGAATACATGGTGGTTTACATGGCAAGGGGCAGCCATATTAATCGTTCAAGAGGCATGAAACGCTTTGATGGTCATAACATGGATATCTACTTCTATAGCTTTTGATATTCCAACTTTCCTTCGAGCTTCTTTGACTCTGCTACCTTACGGACAGCCTTGTTAAAGTCGTCTTGGTTGATGGCATCTCGGTAGTCTTTGATGGCGAATAGACCGCTAAACCAGTGTTAGAAGGGCCAAAGCCTCGTTATAATGCAGGAAGAGGAAACTTACGCTTCAGTGACTACGTTTCTCAAGTCAGCTCCGTTAAGACCATCACTCATCTTGACGATCGTCTCGAAGTCAATCTCGCCCTCCATTGAAACGCCACTGGCATGGATTTTGAGGACCTCCAGTCGGCCAACTTCGTTTGGCAATGGAATCTCAATCTTCCTGTCTAATCGGCCTGCACGTAGAAGAGCTGGGTCAAGGGTGTCCGGTCGATTAGTGGCCATGATAATCTTCGTCTTGCCGAGATAGTCGAAACCGTCTAGCTGGTTGAGAAGTTCCATAAGGGTTCGCTGAATTTCTCGATCGGCAGAAGTTCCCTCAGAGAATCGTCGGCCACCGATGGCATCAATTTCGTCCATAAAGATGATACAAGGCTCATGTTCTTTGGCATAGCCGAACATTTCACGGATAAGACGGGCAGATTCACCGATGTACTTGTCAACAATGGCAGACGATACAACTGTTCACTCGTACATTAGTAAACTATGTGGAGGTATTAAAGGTGATGAATGCATACCCTTCAAGAAATTAGTATCTAGCGAGCTGGCAACGGCTCGCGCGAGCAGTGTCTTTCCGGTTCCTGGAGGCCCATACAATAACACACCCTTGGGTGGTTTTATACCCACACGCATGAAGAGCTCCGGGTTCTTGAGCGGTAGCTCGATGACCTCTCTTAGCTCTCTAATCTGATCATTTAGACCTCCAATACCACTGAAGCTGACTTGACCGGGATCTTCCAAGGACATGTTATAAACGAGCGGATCGACCTCGCGCGGGAGCATTCGCATGATAGTGAGAGTCGTCATGTCAAGCGCTACTCGGGTTCCTTGCTTTAGCTTTGCCTTGTCGACCTTCGACCGGCAGCCAACGACATATCTAGGGCCGGAAGAGGCTTTGACGATAACTAAAGGATATGTTAGCAGGAAGCTCAGCGAAGCAACATGGATTGTGTAGGAGTCCTTCTTGGCTCCGAAAGGAGCAGCAAAACGTACATCTCTCTTCGTCAAGCTGCTTCAAGACCTCGCCGATGATCTGGCCCACACTCTGGAGAGCTTTGATGTTATCTTCTGTAACATCGAATTCCTTCTGCAACCCCTTTATGTCCAGTCGGAGATTCTTCAATTTTGCCTCCCATTCTCGTGACTCTAGAAGACTCTTCTTGTAATCCTCCAAGGCTTGCCGGCGCTCTGGGTCGCTGGAACCATCCATGTTGACAGGTCCGGGTGGTAGGGAATGATCGTGCTGAGGCCGTAAAGGGTCGAGGATGTAGTCAGAAAAAGAAGGAAATCTAGTCGGGTATCAGCTCAACCAAAGAACGAAGTAACAGTGCCGGCCAGATAGCTTTAACCCTCCTCCTGTTGCGTGTCGGCTCGTTGCTTGTTCCCTTGTTGCTTCTTCAACTCCAAAAAGGCGCCAGCAGCTTCATCACCGATTATGTAATATGATATGCAGCTACATGGCAAACATTGCAAACATGACTAACAAAGCTATTAGATTAAAGTGGTCCCGTGATAGGGAAAATGCTTGGCAGAAACCCCGGCTTCAAAAGTCCCCAAAGGGAAACTCACGCTTCATCAACTCGACATCGAGATGCAGTTTTTATATAAAAAGGCGATCACGGTAAATATACCTACTGGGTATCTGCATAACCTCCTACAAATACCTTACTGTTGCTATGAACATTATTTAAAATACCACTGGCTACTCCTGTTCCCGTCTGCGTGATATGTCCAAGATGAAATGTATTTGCGGCTCCAGGCTGTTCTATCTACACCCTGCTATGTATATAGTGATGTATCTATGTGCATGCTATATCTAGCCCAAGACTGAACAAGGTTTCAACTTCTCTCTGAGCAATAAATCAACGATCCCCCCTTTCAAAAGATGCGCGTTACCACCCGTTAGCCTGTGGGCTAACCTGGATAGAGAATTACCAGGCAATCTTAGCAATAGGCCCCTTTGGGAACAAGCGCACCAACAACTTTCTAAACTCATCCATGCAGAGGATACCAACCGCCAGCGGAAGTGGTAGCAGCCAGTGTTCAATAGGCACTGGAGCGGTGTTGAATAGTTTGTTGATACCAGGCGTCTGAGTAACGAAAACTGCGATGGCCAGCGAAACTAATACCGCGCCTGCAAGCCAGGGGTTTCGGCGCTGCTTTCGAATTGGGTCTGCCTGCAGAATGGAAAGGCGCTTGTTTCGGATGGACAGGATGTTCCCCCATTGCAGGACCACCAGGGTGACAAAATAGACACACTGCCCAACATTATTGAAGTTCACGAGCTCGGCTTTCGTATACCCATAGAAACCATCTGTGTACTTTTCATATGCAAAAACGAGAGCATGGAACGGAATACCGGCCTTGCGGTACATGTATAAGAAGAACATCGCGTGGGCGCAGATCGTTTCCATCACGCCGATGAACAGGTATGATTGGGCATATATCTTGAAGTTAATCAAGTGGTCCTTCTTGTGGTTACGCGGTGGGAGGCTCAGGAGGTCGAACTCTTCCTTCTCCATTATTAGGGAGAGTGAGAGGAACAGATCAGTGAACACGCAAATGATGATCATCAAGAAGGAACTCAGCGGAAGCGGAACACCGATGAACTGGTTCATGAGCACTGGCCATATCTCTGACCAACTTCCAGCTGGGAGGAGGTAACTGATTAACTTCTGGAGATTCTGGAAAACAAGACGACCTAGTCGGACAGCCTGAACAATAGAGTCGAATTTGTCCATCAGGACGAGATCAGCAGCCTCGATGGCAACGTCACTCCCGGAGACCACGGCAATTCCCACATCCGCAGCTCGGAGAGCAGGAGCATCATTTACACCATCACCAGTGACAGCCACGACATTATCACGGTCCTTGAGCTCTTCGACAATGCGGAGCTTCTGCTCGGGGGTGGTTCGAGCAAAGACAATCTCCTCATACTGACAAATCTTGTCCCAGTCATTCTGAGTGAGAGAAGAAATTTCAGGCCCTTCAACCAACAGGCTCTTTGAAGAAAATTCGGAAGCTAGCTGGGCATTGTTCTTCATTCCACCGGAAGAAGTAGCCTTGCCATCAAACTCGCAAACACGGTCAGGGTCGGCAGTGCCAGAGAAAATACCAATATCGCGTGCAATTGCAGTTGCTGTCAAGCCAAAGTCTCCCGTAACCATGAAGAATCGGATACCAGCGTGACGACAGGAAGCAATTGTTGACCTTGCTTCCGGGCGTGGAGGGTCGATAATGCCGTACAAGCCGATTACTGTCAGGTCTTTGGTACAGTTCACCTTGACCTCATCACCGAAATAGTTTGAGCCAAGTGGTGCCTGAGGAGCATATTGTCGCTGGCAGAGAAGGATGACTCTCTCAGCCTTCCGAGATAACTTTTCCTGGAAGGCCGACAGTTGCCGTTTTGCTGCCTCGTTCAGTCGCATAACTCTGTTCTCTTTTGCTGACCAGTAGGAGGTGCACATTGGGAGGAGAACATCTGGTGCACCTTTCACAAAAACCTCATAACTGGATGGGTCAATCGTGCCCTGTGGTTTATGCATTGTGAGCATCCACTTGCTCTGCGAGTTGAAGGGGATCTGGAAAACCCTGTCGCTTTCAGAAACAACACGCTTGGATGCAGATGCAGCTTCTGCAAGGCGCAGTATGGCGCAGTCCGTTGCGTTGCCATTGATGGTTCTCTCATCAAGAGGCTGGCTCATGGTAGCGGGCTCGAAGAAGGCATCATTGCAAAGGATAGAACCGCGATGGAATTCTGCAAGAGCATTACCGCGCTTACCTTCTTTGACTTCGTCATTAAACTCCTCGATGTTATATTCCTTGTCTACAAGACCGATTGACTTGACGGTCATCAAGTTTTGAGTCAGCGTCCCGGTTTTGTCGGAGCAGAGAACGTTGACACAGCCAAGGGTCTCCACGGTTGAAAGGCCTTTGGGCAAAATGTTGGCAGATTTCATGCGATGGGCAATCATCATCATGGTGAGGGCGACTCCAACGGGCATACCCTCAGGGATAAAGGCTACGACGCATCCGAGGACGTTGTTCAACATTGCAACGACATCCATGAATCCGGCGTGTTTAATCCTAATCCAGCCCACCCAGCTAAACAAGAGCAGGGAAGCCAGTATGCAAGTCATGCCAACAATAATACGAACAAAGCGGCTGATTTCCTTTTGGATCAACGTCGGCTTCTCTTTGACATTGGTAGTGACCATGGCAATGCGTCCCATAAGCGAGCGACCACCAGTCAAGACGACCACTCCGACAGCACGGCCATTCGTGACACCGGTACCCATGAATGCAATGTTTCGTGTCTCTAGGAAGTTGTGTTCAGTTGCGTCAAGGGCACCTTCAACCTCGTCAGACTCTCCAGTGAGCACTGATCTGTCGAAGCGGACATCACCAGAGCTAGAAATCAACCTCATGTCCGCCGGCACCTTATTACCAGATGAGATGTGAACGATATCGCCGGCGACAAGCTCGGTAGCCGGAACTCGAATGATGTTTCCATCACGAAGGACATGGGCCTCAGAGGGTAGAAGGTCAAGAATGGAATTCATCACACGGCTGGTTGACCAGTCCTGGAAGGCCGAGAAGCCAGCTTGGAGGAAGATGACTATGAGGACGAGAATGGCCATGCCCAGGTTCGCCGGAGAGGGAGGGTTGCTAAGGGGCTTCCAGCAGACGAAGAAGATAATCACACCCACCCACAGAACGGAACAGAAGCCACCAAAGACATATCCGAGGATCTTGCGAAGGTAGTTTGGGCGACGACGAGGGATGGTGTTCTTTCCATCTCGCTGAAGACGAGTGCTGGCGGCCTCGGCGCTGAGGCCCTGTTCGGATGAGACGTTAAATTGCTGGCATAATCTGTCTCGAGGGAGAAGATGGAAGTCAAACTTCTCGAAGTACTCCTTGTCGCTGTGGACGCTTGTGCGGCTGGAATCTCCCTTGACAATCTCGGTGGTGACATTACGAGATTCGCTGATTTGGATGGACAGCGTGCGGAACTCGATGGGAATACCGGTAAGGGGGTTACCTCCAGCGCCTCCACGGGCGCTGTTGAAGGAGTGGCGGCTTCGGGAGCGCGACCGGCGGCGCTCACGTTCACCAGAGGTACGACGATTTGGGCGCTCATCATCTTCCTTTGGCTGCTGGAAGGTGATGTGCTTGGGGCCTTCAGAGATGGGTTTCGCTTCAGAATCACCCCCCTTTTCTATATCGGCTGGTTCCTTGTCGTCACCAACAGGTGCATCGCCTTGAGGAGGCATTATGTTGAGATAAGAAGCCTCAATACTATAACAAAAGGATAAATTTTTTGATTGATTTGATAGGGGATGATCGAGGCAGGATTTGAGAAACGACTTGGGATGGGCGATGGGGGAGATAGTTGCTCAATTCCCACGGTCAAAACTGGCCGTATTTATACATATTCCTGTACACCTCCAGCTCGTGACATCCAACAGCCGACGACAACCTGGAAAAAAATAAAATCGATTGTGCGAAGAGAAAAGGGAGGGGAAAAGAAAATTCTACGTTATGACGGCAAGCCAGCACCCTCTCTTCTCGCTTCGCAGTTAAGCCAAAGGAAGGCATATGACAATGATATACGGCATACGGGTCGCCTAATTGAGGATAAGTACGGGCAGAGAGGAAACCAATTTCCCATTCACGAGCAGTCGAGCTCCATCCTCTATGGTTAGCAAAGCTAGCCCACGCAAGCATGGATGAATTCCGAGCAACGGCAACGCCTCTTGCTGTGTATGTGCGTG
This sequence comes from Nannizzia gypsea CBS 118893, assembly GCF_000150975.2. Lineage (NCBI taxonomy): Eukaryota > Fungi > Ascomycota > Eurotiomycetes > Onygenales > Arthrodermataceae > Nannizzia > Nannizzia gypsea. Next base: position 194,439 of record NW_003345198.1, read on the forward strand.
CGTATGGATGCAACACAACATCCAGCCGCCCCATCCTTCTTATCCCAATCCCGACGAGGTTTGATATCCCGAGCCTTTAGCTAACCGGCTAGTCAGCTAACTAGCCCTGGGTGATAAATACCTCATACTACGTGCTACCCAGCTTCCTTTTTCAACATGCGTCTTTGACAGTTTGACGGATCACCAGATTATGATTTTTGTTATTGTATTGATATTAAATCCTGTGGCCATTCGCTGGATTAAGCTAGCCATGTGGAACCCGCTAAGGCTTTCCCGCACGCACGGCCCAGTGTTTGAACATCTTCTCGTGGCGCTTGATCGTGGAAATTGCATGGGTTTGCATGGATCTCGTCGATATCAACACACACCCTCCAGCGCCAGTCCCCATTTTGGCAGTCCGAGCCGGAAAACACAGCCACAACGCAACGCTCCCTCCCTGGAAGCCGACGAGTAGGAATGTTGGTGATGACATCCGGCGCAAACCCTGGCCCTAGCATTTCCAGTTAATCGGGAGAGGAGAAGAGGTCAGAGTCAACTTGAGATTACGGCGACTTCAGCTCGTATTACAATTCATGGAGGGCCTACGCTGGCACTTGCATGATGCATTATCTCTTACCCCGACATGCGACGTTACCAGCACCGAACCAACATACCATGCGTGGTGGCTTCTTTTGACGCAGTTCGGAGCATATCAGTGCGATGCGAGAAAGCAGGAAGAACAGAAGTAAAAGAAAAGAAAAAGAACCCAACAGAAGGTACGTTACTTGCAAGCTAAGTTTTTTAGTCTCCGAGTATAAATGTTTAAGAACAATTAAGCATTATCGGCAAATGTTCTTCATAAACTTTGGTCCCATTCAGCCGTAAAAGTCATATACTGTGCGTCATGGGCGCCACGAATAGGCGAGCAGAAGACGTCTGCATTGATAGATAATGAATGTTGGCCGAACGGTGAGTACGACAGCCTTTGGACCGACCATCTGCGAGATATTCACCGCCATCCCCGGCACTGATGAGAAATAAATGGTCAAAGTAAGAACTATCTAAATATCTACCTCTGTTGGACGGTAAAATTGCACGCAACAAAGAAGGGGTCCATCTCAGATTCCAGCCACCGTCTATCTCTGCAGTTGACCATTTCGCGCATGATGCAAGATTCGCTGTAGTGGAACAAGTGAAGAAGAAGTGGAAAGTTCTGCATCTCCGTTGTGGCACGGAGTAAGGTAGAGTAGGTCTTTACGGTAGATAGAGAACTAATTATGGCCATACTATGAATAACCGTGAGACATAATGTCCCAGGAGCTATATAAGACAAGGGGAACAGCGAGTATAGAACGGTCAACGAAAGAGAACCGTAAAGACATGATACCAACTCCTTACGACCAGCCGGCTCTATGTGACTCTCTATTTCTTCAAGCCAGCAGCTGCGGACAAGTTCTGTATCTGCTGCAGCTTGACGACCAAAATCTCTGTCACAACATCATCTTCCTGCATGTCAACTTCAGCTTTGTTTGAACAGCAAGGCGGTCTCCCTGTCTAACCTGGCTTCTTCAGCTCGTGCACTTGGACAAGCCAAATGCAAGACTCGCTTTGAAGGAAGAAGCAAAGGAAGAGAAAATTGTGAGGATGACTCAGTAATGACTAATTTCAATTTGCTTACATAATCAACTTCGTGTGATTATAACAATCTTAGGTAACATATTTATCACGTGAGAATGATTTCTACACGTGACTACGGAATATCTCGGGCCAAGCCCGCCAGGAACGGGAGGATCCGGGCCATCCTCCGTCGTCCCAAAATGGTAAGGTGTATCTTCACGTGACCCCTCTCAAAACGTGGATCTCGTACTCTTTGCCTGCGTACTAAACGCCAAACCCACCGAGTGCTGTGTATAAAGAAAGAAAAAGAAGCAGTTAGAAGCAGACGAGGTCAAGGAAGAAGCAAAGAAGCCGCTGCTGTCTCTTTAATACCTCAATTGAGCCCAGCCGCATCGTAAACGAAGGGGTCGCCGTATTAAGTCATCCTATCTAGAGAGCCAGCCAACTACGGAGCACCCAAGGTATGTACGTACTAAAGTGCTAGGCCTGCCCCTCCATCTTCCCCCACCACCACCACGCATCCAACTTCTCCCCGTCATCCCTGCAAGGACCAGAATATATAAACCACTAAACCGCCTGGACACCTTCACCTACCTACAAACCACCACTCAGTCCACTGACACAAACCACCTACAAGCACCGCAGCCATGGCCATCACCAAGATCCACGCTCGTTCCGTCTACGACTCTCGCGGCAACCCTACCGTCGAGGTCGACGTCGTCACTGACACTGGCCTCCACCGCGCCATTGTCCCATCTGGAGCTTCCACCGGTTCGTATCACCGATGACCAGCTGTACACACTCTCTTCTGTTGCCATTGACGAGCTTGACGTGCTAACGGGACCGCAGGTCAGCATGAGGCCACTGAGCTCCGTGACGGAGACAAGACCAAGTGGCTTGGAAAGGGTATGAGACGCGTCCCCTCTCTCCCTCTCTCCTCTTCTATCTGGGCAATGTATGGCTAACACGGTGTAGGTGTCACCAAGGCCGTCGAGAACGTCAATTCGGTCATTGGACCAGCTCTCATCAAGGAGAACATCGACGTCAAGGACCAGTCCAAGGTCGACGAGTTCTTGAACAAGCTCGATGGCAGTGCCAACAAGTCTAAGCTTGGTGCCAACGCCATTCTCGGTGTCAGCTTGGCCATTGCTAAGGCCGGTGCTGCCGAGAAGGGTGTCCCACTGTACGCCCACGTCTCCGACCTTGCCGGCACCAAGAAGCCATACGTTCTTCCTGTGCCCTTCCAGAACGTCCTCAACGGCGGTTCCCACGCCGGCGGTCGTCTTGCTTTCCAGGAGTTCATGATCGTCCCAAGGTACGTCTCACCAGCAGTTTGAGCTCTTTTTTTTATTGTTATGTTTTTTTTTGCTGAGGTAGGATGCTTACTGACCTTGGTAGTGCCGCTCCAACTTTCTCTGAGGCTCTCCGCCAGGGTTCTGAGGTCTACCACAAGCTCAAGGCTCTTGCCAAGACCAAGTACGGCCAGTCTGCCGGCAACGTCGGTGACGAGGGTGGTGTTGCTCCTGATATTCAGACCCCCGAGGAAGCTCTCGACCTCATCACCGAGGCCATTGAGCAGGCCGGATACACCGGCAATATCAAGATCGCTCTTGACGTTGCCTCTAGCGAGTTCTACAAGGCTGATGCCAAGAAATACGACCTCGACTTCAAGAACCCCAACTCCGACGAGAGCAAGTGGCTCACCTACGAGCAGCTCGCCGACCTGTACAAGAAACTCGCTGCCAAGTACCCCATTGTCAGCATCGAGGATCCCTTCGCCGAGGACGACTGGGAGGCCTGGAGCTACTTCTTCAAGACCTCTGACTTCCAGATCGTTGGGTATGTTCTCTTGATTCCCCCTCTCTCTCCTGCTGACTCGCCAAAAGAGGCAAAGACTAACAGAAGATAGTGATGACTTGACTGTCACCAACCCACTCCGCATCAAGAAGGCCATCGAGCTCAAGTCCTGCAACGCCCTCCTGCTCAAGGTCAACCAGATCGGTACCCTGACCGAGTCCATCCAGGCCGCTAAGGACTCCTACGCTGCCGACTGGGGTGTCATGGTCTCCCACCGTTCTGGCGAGACTGAGGACGTCACCATCGCTGACATCGTCGTCGGCCTGCGCTCCGGCCAGATCAAGACTGGTGCCCCAGCCCGCTCCGAGCGTCTCGCTAAGCTCAACCAGATCCTCAGAATCGAGGAGGAGCTCGGTGACAACGCCGTCTATGCCGGCGAGAAGTTCCGCTCTGCCATCAACATCTAAGCCCCCCAATCTTGCTGTAGTCAAGATAAACTCAACAAAACCTGACCCCTTTGCCAGAGCTATATACCAGCCCTGGCAGTAATCATCCAACGACGTGACGAACTGGGGACGTAGTTAAGCAAATAAGCAGACCCTGCTTCAATAAAATAACTATATGTATTAGAGAAGAAATGAACAAAAATCACGAGTTAACATACGCAACCTCCTTGTTGAATTTTTCCTTCCGTTTGTCTCGTTGTGTCTCTTCTTTTTTTCTCCCTTATCTCCAGAGGCCGCGATGACTAATACGTATGTTTACATAAGGATTTAGTAATCTGATATGACTCCGCATAGCCAATGACGCTTCGTTGGGCAGAAAAAAAAAGCGACGCAAAAGAAGAAAAAGTTGAAGAAACTTGAACTTCGCACACACACAAACACACGAAACGCACAGAGAAGGCAGAGAGCGAGAGAGCGAGAGAGCGCATACCGACGTCGACCTGACAGATATCTTCCGGCTACGCGTGCACGAGAGCCCTTGATTTGCGATATTTAGCGAAAAGACCGGCCAGTCCGTACAGCCAACTCCCCCACCACCACCACTCCTCCGCGAACACACCACCAAGACTCAATCTAGTCGACCAGCACCAGCGGCTTCGACGAAACAACAGCCAACGAACCACCACCGTGAAAATACAAGAGCGGAAGCGATATCGCTAGAAAACACGAAGCAACAAGCGTCGAAAGCCCAGCAACCATGCCGCCGTCAAAGTGGGGTAAGCATCTCTTATCCGTTAGCTGTTCCTGAGAGCGTCCGTCCTGTTCCTGTTCCCACGCCGTGGCCCGTCGTTTGTGGGATGAGATGGTCTAGTTACCAGGATCTGTCTGCGTGGGATGCGTTGGCAATCGCATCAACTACATCATCATACATGAACGACGAACACCTTGCTTGGTTAAACCTCCGGGAAGAGCGGTGAGACCAGGCACGAGTGGAAAGGGAACAGACACGGACTTTTTGATAGACTTGACAGGGGCTGACATGTTTCTTTTTCCTTGCCTTTGTTTACTGTAGAAGATGAAGAGAGCACGCCTCCATCGTCGCCGCCGCCAGTAGCTGCTGCCGCCCGCCGCAAGTTCGATGACGAGGAAGACAGCGATGAAGTGGGTGACCTACTTACGGAATTAGTTGTATTGGAAGTGCCAGTGGGCTAACAGGTGACAAAACATAGGTACTTGATGACTGGGAGGCTGCCGAGGACAGCGAGGTTGAGCGTGAAAAGGCCCAAAAGGCCGCTGCGGCCAAAGCAAAGGCCGACGCTGAAGCCCAGGCAAACAAGAAGAGCCGTTCCCAGCGGATAGCCGAGCACCAGGCTGCCGCCGCACGGAAACGAGAGGAAGAAGAGTCAGAGGAAGAAAGCGACTCGGAAGAGGGCCTGGCTGCCAAACGTGAGAGGCTACGTCGAACCGAACAAGATGCAGACCTGAAACACGCGGAAGACTTGTTTGGAGACATCGACCTGGCCCGCACCCGCAACCGCACCGCACCCACCAAGAGCGTGATATCAGACGCCAATGATCCCACCAAATCTATAGATCTAGCGGCAATCCCACTCTTCAAGCCCACGACCAAGCCCCAGTTCACCGCCCTGACCACAGCTCTCGTACCGCTGTTGACAGCCCAGTCCAAGAAGCCAGCATATACCCTCTGGCTACAGGACTTCACCAAGCAACTCGTCAAGGATCTCCCCAGCCAGGAAATCAAGAAGATCGCCAGTGCCATGACTGCTGCCAGTAACGAGAAACTCAAGGAAGAGAAGGCTGCTGACAAGAGCGGCAAGAAGACCAAGGCCGCGAAGACCAAGACCAGCCTTGTTGCCAGTCGTGGAGCAGACCTGAATGCATACGATGATGTTGGTGGCGACCTTGGAGACGACGATTTTATGTGATTTTTTTTGCTCTTCATCTGCTTCCTTTGATATATCCCGGAGTTAACGACCTTTTCTAATATCCCCATATCATCATGCATACCCCCTTACCCACAATCATCCATCTACCTACACTTTTCCATCATCTACCTTTTCTTGCTTCTCCCCTATTACATTCATTCCCCCTTCCATCAGCAAAAAGTTTAGACCATGGCAGTCGAGCAGCAGCCATCCAGCAAGCACATTCAACCCAAACCCCATCTACCACAGACTAGATTGAGACAACAGCCTACCCCTTACATCCCTTCTGACTTAGTTTTAGCTATTCTCTTTACTTTAGCATGCTAGGTTGTTTATTTTTTTTGTTAGGACTATTACCTAGATTTCCGTCTTTTCCTTCTTATCCTTTTCCTCCCATAGAACTGTTCGATTATATAGCTGTATGAACTATCTTCCCTAAGTAAGACGTATTACTTAGTTATCTACTTCTGGCCTATAAATAAAAACGATATTTATCAGGGTCTTACATGTGCGACGAGTTGACACACGACATCTATCCATGCCTACTCCGTATATACCTATGGAATGAACGGCCAAAGCGCTCTGTCGCTCAATGTGGTGTCTATAATGCACAGCCTTGGTTCCAACAGTTTAACTACTTGCCCGTCGAGCTCCCTTGATCTCTCGTAACTATTTTATTCGCCGCTTTCCATGTAAGACCTGCAGCAGGTAAAACTACATATCCAGCGAGGTTTATAGGTTATTTTCTCTTCTTGCTAACCCTTTTCTACAGGTGCCAGAGAGGCTCGAGACTAGCATCAAGAGACGGGGGGCTTTTCGTGTTAAGCTCACTGAAACATCCTCGCTTTAGCTCCGAAGCGGGCGTTCAGCCGCATCCCTGACCACGTTGTCGCAGATCCGGACGTCAATCCAAATTGACGACACGAGATACAGATGAAATCTCTGTGCCAGCATCCACCAGGGAGCAAAAACATGCTGAGTATGTGTCAAAGATAACCAACCAGTGTCCCTGTCGCCATTAACTGGTGCGGGCTCGCTGTTTGGCCAGATGGCAAGATTTTGACAGTGTGCACGTCGCCAAATCGGCACCTGGACAAGTGGGAGAGCTCACTGCACAAGAGACATGATGTATAGCCAACCCGGTGGGCGGGTAACTATATCAATGATCCATCGTTATTTGTGCTACAGTTCCATCAACCATGCCGTGTCAGGCTTCTTGCACTACAACAGTGCCGGCGAGTCCAAAGGGTAAAAGAGGCGAGCCTCTTTCTTTGCCCTTCGATTGACAGTTTGACCATGCCGAGCAGAGTCACGATAAGCGACTCCAAGGTCGACGAGGAGAGCTGGGCGAACCTTCAGCAGATATCCCAAGGCCTTGTATCTGGAACTGAGCTCATGCGCTGCGAATGGAGGCAATATGAATATCCTGTTCGGTGAAAAACTCTACAGCCGTTAAGAAGATGATATCGATATATATTTGCCACAGCCTCGTCAAGCGTTACTATGGCTGGAATCGTCAGCTGCTGCCCTCAAGCTTCAGCCTCCAAGCTCCAAACAAACAGCACGATTGAAGCAAGGCGTATTCTCCGCCGCGACGACTTTTTGTCTTAAATCAGCCTCCAGCGCATCGGACGGGCTCAAAGGTTTACTGCAAAGCTAGTCTACCATGGCCAGAGCGCCTCCAGCTCAATCTTGCCCGTTATCATGACTTTGAGCTAGGTCCGTTATGGACAAGAGGCCTCTTGGACGCTGAATGCAACGGCAGGATATATACCTTTGATCCAGACATACTTCAACTGCCTTCTATCGCCGTTCTAGGCATCCACCTCGCGTGGGACCGTTTAGACCTGGCCATGGAGATATAAAGTCGCCTCAGTGCCCCCCCATCAACTCTGTCCTCTGCTCTATCCCCTAGCTAAGGGATCCATACTCTGTCAGTCGAACTTATGACAGAGGCTCAGGGCAGCGAGATATCGTCCTTAAGAGCTAGTCCTGCGGTCAAAAACACCCTGACGCTATCATGACCTCAGAAACTCCGACACCAACCCATACCGTGAAGGTTGGCTCGAAGGAGAACCCCCACGGCTACTACCCAACCGCCGTTTACGCAAATGTTGGTGATGTGATAGAATTCGAGTTCTACCCACGCAACCACTCCGTCGTCCAGGCGGACTTCTTAGCACCATGCGTACCCTCCGCGCAGAAACGGTATTTCTATTCAGGGATCTTCAATTCCTTTAACGAATATGATGGCGTTCTGGTTGGTGAGGTGCGTTATTCATGCAATTAAGCGGCTCCTCAAATCCGTGCCATCCTTATTTCAGAATGCTAACTATCAAACATCGCAGCCGCCGTCGTGGAAGCTGACAGTGAATGACTCAGAGGTATCGTATCCTGCCCCAAATGTCCTATACCAGATCATGCTAATACAGAGTGTCTAGCCTCAATTTTTCTATTGTACCGCTCTCGGTTCGTGCATCAAATATGGCATGGTCGGAGCCATCAATCCTGTAAACAACCCCTGACGTTTCTGAGCCTGTGCTTCAGTCTATTTGTTAACTAACTGCTTTGTCCTCGACAGAACAAGACTATGAGCTGGGAGGCACAACAATCAAAGGCCAAGGAGTATCCGTATATGCTGACTCCGGGCCAAGCACCACCAGCTGAAAATGATGGCAGTGCGAGCTCTACATCTTCGACTACACCTCCTCCGACATCAACTCCCACCTCATCCCCGAACCCACAGCCAACGCCGCATCATTCGGGGCTAAGTCCTGGAGCCATCGCGGGCATCGTGGTCGGAAGTGTCGCTTTTCTCGCCATCGTTGGCGCACTATTCTTTGTGCTCGGCCGCAATCGCGTTTATCGTAGGTGGCTGGAGTCCGAAGACGGCACCAGCGAACGCACACGACGATGGACCATGGCCTCGGGAGCTCCCGTGGCAAAACGCGAGGACCCTAGGTGCATGAGCTGGGATGGACAGAGCCCGTACAGCCCTGCCCCTGACATAGAGCGGCCACCAGAGATGAGAATGCCTAGAGATCCCGATCCCCGAGTGGCGGAGTTGACCGGCTCACCACAACCACCTTGATACCCAGACCTGCTCCTTCACTTGGGCCATCATTGATCTGCAGGTGAAAGCAGAAGGAAACGTCTGACAGATTGGCCGCAAGCTTTATAGACACTGGCCAGGAGCCGGTCGTGGTGGTATGTTCAAAGGTACCCGGGCTTTTCTAGCTAAATTAAGCGCTAAGCGCTAACGAACCAGCCACTACTAGAACACTTTGGGGCTTCCAATACGTTCTGCCAGTCAGGATAAGTTATCCTTCACGTTTTACCTACTGTGTCATTGAATATGTCTTTAGGCCTATTTTTTTTTCTCAGCTTGTCCATTGGAGTGGTTTGTTCAGAAAGCCTTTCGATGATTACTGACCATTCTATCTTGATCAATAAGGTAGTGATCGGCTTTCGCCAGATGAAAGTTAAACATGTAGCTAACTTTGAGCTAATATTTAGTCCTTACAATAAATAGACTTTAGTGTAACTAATGGAGTGATTGGAATACATATCTAGATTTCTGGCATGCAGCCCGCTTCTCGTCCAACGGGATTCAAGGGCCAGATAACGAATACTCGTTAACCAAATCTTCGCACCCCTCCAGATCCAGGTTGCCCAGGGATGTGATGATGGTGATGGTGAAACCACACGGTTACATCCGACCAGAAGGCCATACACCAGCGATGCCGAGCGTTATCGCTGGGCCACTGCGCTACTATGCTCGATGGTGGCTCTCGTCTTGAAGTGCTCGAGCCTAGGAACTCTCGGTTTGGTCCCATAAAAATCACTTAGGCCAACACCCCATGGCCAGCTAGCACTGGTTGCAGCATGAAACCCCACCAGAGAACATCCTTCGCCAACTGGTTAACTCTCCGATCTGCCACGGAGAGTTTACTATCTATCAAAATCATATAGGGCCTCCTGGCTCTAGAATGAAGTGCACGATACCCAAGATCATCAATCGCCATCAGTGTCTTTCTTTACTTCTGAGTACAGAGTTTACTTACGTACTATACCGCATGTAGCACGCCAATCGCTTCACTGTAGCAAAACCTTGACCTTTCATTCTGGGACTGAGTGGGCGTACATACAGTAGATTGCATACCCTCGTGCCGGTATCCGAGCCGCCTTCTACAACCCATCATTACTGAAGCTATCCTCAGGATTGTCTTCTTTCGGAACCATTATTTTGAATAAAACTTGGCTAATATGCTAGTATCCGGCTTGTTCTAGCACTTCTTGCACCTAGCCTATGACGTTCGCCTCTTCCATATCAGCAACGCTAGAGTCGCAACATCTCCATCTGCTTCCGTAGCATTGCCTGGAGCGACTTTACATCGTAGATCAAGGGGTATTAATTGATTTAGAGATAAAAGGGTCATCTTTGCTTGTATTAATGCCCGGTGTATCAATGCACAATTCCGAGCAGTATGAGCCTGAGGCCCAAAGTAGAAAAATAGGGGGATATATAGTAATGACAGGGCTGGGAGATTACCTCTTACTTACCTGCCAACTTCACTCTCAAGCCAGTTTGAAAAAGGCATAGTGGTGCATATAACCTCACGATCCGGCCCACCGGTGTGGTTAAAGCCCAGCGGGCCGCGTGGGGCCTAAATAAATAACCATGAGAGACCTCGGCATGAGCCTTTCTGCAGATGAATTTGAAGCAAAGTGCAGGATGCTGGAGCCTCATCTTTGGGACATATCTCAACGGAAAACTTCTCCGCACAGCCTCACGGCAGCTAGCTGCTTGGATCAGAGGAACATACATCACGCAGCCACATGTCACCTTGTAGAGGTAGAGGACGCAAAGAAGCAACGCGTTCTCAATCCATCCAAGGCGAAAGATGTAAGTGCTGACCATCAAAATCCTCAGTTCTGATGAAGTTCAGTTCTCCCTGGGTATTAGGCAGTAGAGATGATAAAACACCACCAGGTAATAATTCCTGTGTTAGAAGAGGGATGAGCCCTCCAGGTTTTTTACTTATTACGTGACCAATTATCGATTGCATCGTAACGCCTTTGGAAATGCATCACCAGAACGCAATAACTGCCCTCTACTGGATCAACGGCAGCTAAGTGCTATGCACGTTATTCCTAGACAGCTCGCCAGGGTCGAAGGGGCCCTATATATCGGCGGCGTGTAGGCGGGAGAACCACCTTTACGCGCCCGGCTGTCTATGCTGCCCACTTTTATAACACCCTTCAGACTTACCTTCTTCATGCCAAGTTTCTCCTCTCAACCACCTGGTATAAATAATCAGTGTCATTGATCGGTTGAGGTCATTATATCGTGCTAATACGTGATGACTAAGATGTACAATGACTAAGGTACAAGGTGACGAATATACATGATGACTAAAGCCTAAGATGACTAAGGTCTATGATGACATAATAACAATAACCTGTGACAATCATTTCATTTAATGGTCATTATTTTATTTAATATAGTAATTATATTATTGAATATAGTAGTTATAGGTGTAGTATTAATATTATATCTAATATATTTTATATTAGAAAATTAATATTCTAATAGTACTCCGTATTTATTACAAATCTGTATATTTCTGGTATAGGAGGCTGTATTAGTCATGTGACAGGGGGCTCGAAGAAGGGGGTGGATGGATAGATAGATAGACGAGACGGCGAGGAAGAAGCAGAATATGAAGATGAGAAAGGAGATGGCATGGCATGACATGGCAAGGCTGTGTACGAGTCATCAGACTGTCTGCCAGGGTAGAAGGGAGAAAAGCAGAGAGGGTGTATATATATATATATATAGAGTTATATATTATAGGAGACAGGCCCCAACGGCGCCGGATGACAGGCAGCCTGGCGTTTCATAGGCAGCAAGCAGAGTCAGCGACCGCAGGCCAGGCAGACAGGCGCTTAGCTCAGAGACAGCCTGACTCTTCTCTCGTCTCATCCTGCAGCAGCATCATCATTAATTACAGAGATACAGGTAGAAGTAACGGTGGTGTAGGGCACTTAGTCGACTGGCCACCGTAGCCCAGGGACAATCAGCACCACCGGCAACTCATTTTGTACATCGAGAATAGAAGTAGAAGTAGAAGCGAGAGATAGAGAGAAGATCATGTCATCATGCCATCAGGCTATCCATCATCCCGGCGCGTAGAAGAGTAAAAGTACAGTTAGCGCTGGGGGCTGCTCTGCTCGCTAGTTAGATGAACAAGGCAGACGCCGACCAGATAAATAAGGAGAAGAGACGAAGAAGAAGAAGCAGAAGCAGAAGCAGAAGACAGACAGACAACTAGATAAATAGGACATCTTCATCCTCTTCTCTACTGTGTCTCTCCCTCTTCGCCTTCTTCTCCCCTGAAAGTGCTGAGTGCTGCTAAAGGGACCCTCTTCGTGCCTTGCCTTGCCTAGCCAGACCCATCGTCATCTTTTTTCCCACACATTCTTCGTGCTTCGTCGTCTTCGTCTTCTTCAACAACGTCAACTTCCAACCAACAACCAACAACAACCTCGACAGCAACAACAACAACCCATCCACGCTCACACGACTCGACTCTCTCTTGCAACGAGACTGAACTTCTCTTCTTGTTTCTGCTGATTATACCACTCGTGTTCTCCTGCTCGCTTTCCCCCCTGTGTCCCTCGGACTACTTCGATTCCGCCGTTCAATATGACATCTGAGGTACGTTATTTTTTACCCCTCCTGCACACACACACAAGCCCGTCCCTCGCGTCCAACAGAGACGGTGCAGGACATGCAGGGATGCTCTGGATCTGTCGTGTCTGCTGTTTTACTCACTGCTTGATGACTTTTTGATACTGATGTCTTTTGATTTGGTTTGCAGCGTGAGAGGTAAAGGATGCATTTCTCGCGGACCCTCTCCCCTTTTCTTCCTCCCCTGGGGATGGCCTGACTGACGGGATGACCAGCAAAACTTTCCTCGCGAGGCTCTGTGAGCAGGCCGAGCGCTACGATGGTAAGATAGAGACCTGCTAGGGGGCACGAGAGCGACGCTTTCTCGTCTTCACTCGCTCTGCCCGCGTCGTTGGATGGCTTGCTGACTGTTTGGCTCCTGCTTTTGGCCGTATACAGAGATGGTTACGTACATGAAGGTAAGCCAACACCACGCATCACGCACCCAGAAAAACGCCAGATTACAGGCCATGACAGATACTAATGGTCTCTCTAGGAAGTTGCCAGCGTATGTTTGACTTGTCCCACTCACGTCTGGGATGCACACTCGACGTGACATACCTATCTATTCTATCTATCTGTATCTGGGGAGTCCCTGACGATAAGACTAACCCACCCTTGCCACATCTCTAGCTCGGTGGTGAGCTCTCAGTTGATGAGCGCAACCTCCTCTCCGTCGCCTACAAGAACGTTGTCGGAACCCGTCGTGCCTCGTGGCGCATCATCTCCTCCATCGAACAAAAGGAAGAGTCCAAGGGCTCTGAGAAGCATGTCCAGGCCATCAGCGAGTATCGCCAGAAGATCGAGCAGGAGCTCGAGCGCGTCTGCCAGGATGTCCTCGATGTCTTGGACCAATCTCTCATCCCCAAGGCCGAGTCCGGCGAGTCCAAGGTCTTCTACCACAAGATGTACGTCTTTCTTACTCCCGAAAGAAGATGAAATTGCATACTCATACGCATACTCTATTACAGGAAGGGTGACTACCACCGTTACCTCGCCGAGTTCGCCTCTGGCAACAAGCGCAAGAACGCTGTCACCGCTGCTCACGATGCTTACAAGGTCAGTGCTTCTATCTGAGTGATAAAAGGGTCCCCCTTTTCCTTCTTTCTCTCTATTGTTGGCCTCGATCTAACGTGCCTAGAACGCCACCGACGTCGCCCAAACTGAGCTAACCTCCACCCACCCAATCCGCCTCGGTCTCGCCCTCAACTTCTCCGTCTTCTACTACGAAATTCTCAACTCGCCAGACCGTGCCTGCCACCTTGCCAAGCAGGCTTTCGATGATGCCATCGCCGAGCTTGAGTCTCTCTCTGAAGAGTCCTACCGCGACAGCACCTTGATCATGCAGCTTCTGCGTGACAACTTGACTCTCTGGACCTCATCCGAGAGCGGTGAGCCTGAGCCAAGCATGCCTCCTCAAGCCCCTGCTGAGGGTGCTACTGAGGAGAAGAAGGCTGAGGAGACCCCCGCAGGTGATGCTCCTGCTAAGTCTGAGGAACCCGCCTCAGCTTCTGAAGTTAAGAAGGAAGAGCCTGCTGCTGAATCCTAAACGGGGATTTTTTTTCAACAGTCAGAACCCCTAGGCTTTACTGGCGACCGAACTGGCAAAGGGCAGAGATTTAAGAGATTACAAAAAAGAAATCAACCAATGAAAAAATTTTCTAAAAAAAAGAAGCCCCTTCTCGCCTTTCCATCGCTCCCCATCTAGCCTCGCTCTGTGTTCTATCCTGTCTCTTTTTTTTCTACTTATTACAATATTCCCGACTTCCGACTTCCATGCCAAATTCCCCCTTTCTTTTCCTTTGCCTTTCCTTTCCTTTTATCTCAAGGGTTGTCTTATCTTCTGCTGGATCGGCGGAGTTTTTAAAGCACTTGGAGAAAGACTTTATGTCTGGACAGATCGGAATCCCCTGTTGTTTCTTTACATTCCCCCTCCCCCCAAACTACCCACTGCCTTCATTCCCCCCCATACCACACACCCCAACTACACACACATTCCCCATACCACTGGCACCGCTATCCAGTCTTGTCCTGCTTGTTGCCTTCAGAGCTTTGCGGCCCTGCTGAGTCAGCTATGCAGCACATAAAATATCAGTAACAATGACTTATTAACACCTTGTGCTTGATTAAGTTGCTGTTTTTCTGCGTTGGCAGACTGTATTCGCTGATACTAGTTATCTATGCCGCTGGAGTAGATATTATGGGTGCATAAGTAGTTAATCTAGTAGTTTTCACAGTGACAACTTTGATATATAAACAAAGCACCATTTCCATTCACTGTATGCTTTGTAAAGAGTATGGTGGGCATACTTGTAGACATTGTTTGTGAACCTCCTAAAAATGCCACTAAATGATATACTGTTTCATAGATGCAGTTCTAATATTAACAGCAGGCTGATTTATACTCCTCCCTTGGTTGTAAGATTTACTATATTACCTTAACCTTATAAAGAGTCATCTTGGAATCAAGTCACTGATTAATATAACCTTGATCTGCATTCAAAGCTTGGAAACTATAAGGCCGGGGTTTCAATCCTGCAGGAAGCGAATAGGCTATAACAAGTCAACCCCACATAGTAGACAAGACAGAATACCCAATGCCTTGACTCTTGAGGAATGACTATCCCTAACCATTTGCTTTATTAATATTACTGAGTTATTCTCATGAATCCACAGATATCTCCTCTGGTCGAGTTTGAAAATATACAACTTACCTACCTAGGTAGGTAACAAACATAAAAATGAAGGAGATTATATTTACTACTGGCTTGCTGGGTATAGCAACACACAGCTAATATATTTCCTAGATATGCATTGTGACTGAATATAGCGTGTGTCTTGTAGAGAGAGCGTCTGATACTAGATAGAGTTAAGGCTATGGCTCTGCATCAGCCCTAACGAAACCTTGGTGCCGCCAGCCTCGTTGCCGGAAACTTAAATTGTTCACTCTTTTGTTACATTGTAGCAACTCAGGCAGGAGTTGTATGGGTGGGTTAAATGCGGGTGTTGGGTGTGATTTGAAAATAGATAACGGGTTGCCAACGAGGTACTATAAAGGCTGCCATATTATGTATCCTATAAATTACAGACTTAGATCTTCCAGAATGTCAGAAACATTTGCAAAAGATAGTTCAGCCATGGTTTCCTCCCATAACAACTCTGCCACCTTCTTACCTTCGTCCGTGTATACGAAAGGTGCCATACTAGTGAAAAGCCAGTTAGGAAGTTATCACTTTGAGGTTGGTGAAGATATCAAGACTCACGGCTGTACTTCCCCATCTTCCAGGTATTGTCCATGTGACTCCGAACCATGCTTAACGATGGCATTAGTAATAGAGCGAGCGCCAACAGCAGCAGTGCGAGCAAAGACAAGCTTAAATATGCCAAATAAAACCCTCTGCAAGCTGGTCTTGTAATTCCTAGTCAAGCTTGTTTTGCAAAGGCCAGGGTTAGGAGTGTTGATGGTAGCAACCGAGGGAGGCACTTGTTTGGCAAGCCGTGCAAGAAAAAGCTGAGCAAGTAGCTTAGACGTTGCGTAACGATCATGTGGATCGAAATTATCCTCCTTGTCAAAGGCGGGTAATAAAGGGACTGAATCTCTCTTTTTAAACTTGGCCCAGGAAGGGGTATCAGAGGACACATTAACTAGACGTCCAGGTTGTCGAGCTGAATTCTTCTCCCTTAGTACCGGCAGTATAAGGATAGTGAGCAATGCGAGTGAGAAGTAATTGACCTGTATAACCTCCTCATGCCCGGTCTTCTCGTTTATCGCAAACGACAGCCTTGTAAAGCCAGCATTGTTGACAAAGTAGTCTAGTCGTTCAAGTGTCCTGGTTCGCTCCACAAAGGAAACAATGGAGCCATAGCATAAGAGATCCAACTCCCAGACCTCGATGGAGTAATTCTCGGCTTTTCTTCCAGAAAGTAGCTTTCCCCTTGCTTCCTCGCCCTTTGTAATGTTGCGAACGGCGACAATGAGCTTGCTTAGACCGAGATCTAGCAGCTGTCGTGCACATTCGAATCCAAGACCGGTGTTTGACCCAGTGATGATGGCTGTTTTTCCTGCTAGGTCTACCTCATTACGAGAGGTCACGGGTGGCGTGGTGAATAGTTGACGTTGATAAAAAGCGAGAGAGGTTCGCCTCTGGAAAACAGCAGCATCAAATTCCGTCATAGTGAGGTATTTCTATTCTTTTTCATTCGATAAAGAATAGCATATCAGCAGGTTATTTAAAGGTTGAGGCTTGATTTTGGTAGAGATGATGGTGGGAGAAGTGTAGGCTGGCGTGGTGAAAACCAACGTTTGGTCAGGGGGCCGGGTATTCAGGCGTCCACATGCTCATTCGTGTAACTTCTCTTCATAATTCTCCCTTCCTCCGGTTTCGGGGGACGCTGTGGGTATATTCATTACTCGCTACTATTAACATGAGTAAGCCGATGTCTGGCTGTTGGGAATCTAGTCTAGAGGAATGTTGAAGGCCACCGTTGAATGTAAATTGGTTGCTGAGTGATGTTAATATACATTGAGTACAACAAGGCAGTGCTCTACAAAGACGCCCATAAAGCTAAATGGCCAATATAACCGCTCACTAGACTTCTTTCGAGATATTCAAAATTCACTCCTCTTGCTTGACTTTGATGTTGCGAAGTCGAAAAAAGAAAGAGAGAGAGACGATGTCCTAGAATTGCTTACCTAAGTCATTGAGGCTTAAAATCACCTGAGTGCCACGTGGAGAATCACATGACTAATTAGTGATAAGCCTCACGCTATCCTTCTTTCGGCTAAGAAAAGTCCGGACTTACGTACAGCCGATGCCCGAAAAGACCACCTGGCCCGTTGATTCGAGCTTCCGCGCGCGGCTTTTCCTTTGAAACCGCGAAGGCGAAGCATCTGCATCTTCACTTTTCCTCCTGGTCACAGCAAAGTCTTCGGCTGGCGTTCTCTTTCTCGGCTTCACTGCGACTGGATTGGTGACAGAGCGGCTCTTTTATACTCGCTCGTCTGCTCGAAACACCCTCCCCACCCTATCGCGATCTCAGTTGTTTTTTTTTTTTTGCGGGGAAGATCTCTCTATCTCTCACCAATATCCTCCTCGCTCTGCGTACTGTCGCAAAGCGCAAATCCTCCTCCTATACCTCCGGGCTCGGGACAAATACTATTGCCGTCTATGGGAGAATCGTACAAGCCAAATTGAGTGGCTGATTTTACCTTTTTTCAGGTTCTCGTCGTCATTGACCGGCTTCGATTTGTCAGCGTAAAAATCCCTTGAGGCCACGGGTACAAATTGGAGCTTTTAAGTCTTTTACTCTGCGACCTCCGTCTCTCTCTTCTTGCTCCTAGCGCAGAGCTTGAAGAAAGATAGACGACCATGGAACGTTCGTTCCTTTCCACTCCGCATGAGGTGTTGGCGCACTTCAGAGTGACAGAGGATCAGGGACTACAGGAAAGCCAGGTAGCGAAACATAGAGAGAGATACGGTTCCAATGGTGTGTAACTGTCCCGTGAGTGAAGGATGCGGCTTGCTGTAACCTCGTGCTAACCCATTGGTTGTATGTAGCTCTCGAAGAAGAACCTCCAACGCCGTTGTGGCAGCTCGTTCTGGAGCAGTTCAAGGACCAGCTTGTTATTATACTGTTAGGATCAGCTGTGGTATCCTTTGTATTAGCATTGTTCGAAGAAGAAGAGGGCTGGACTGCCTTTGTGGACCCTATAGTTGTAAGTGCTATACCACCCTGCTATTGCATGCATATACTAATGCACTATAGATCCTTACCATTCTTGTCCTCAATGCAATTGTCGGTGTATCCCAGGAAAGCAGCGCCGAAAAGGCTATTGCGGCTCTTCAGGAGTACTCAGCAAACGAAGCCAAGGTCATCCGTGATGGAGCCATCCATCGCATCAAGGCTGAAGAGCTTGTTCCTGGCGATGTGATCTCAGTGGCTGTCGGTGACCGCGTCCCGGCTGACTGTAGATTGCTCACCATCCAGAGCAACAGCTTCCGTGTCGACCAGGCTATTCTAACCGGTGAGAGTCAAAGTGTTTCCAAGACTACAAACACGATCAAGGACCCCCAGGCAGTGAAGCAAGACCAGATCAACTTGATCTTCTCCGGCACCACTGTTGTCACTGGTCATGCTACCGCTATTGTGGTTCTTACTGGCGCGAACACTGCAATTGGTGATATTCATGAGAGTATCACTGCCCAGATCTCGGAGCCTACCCCTTTGAAGCAGAAGCTTAACAACTTCGGAGACTCATTGGCCAAAGTCATCACCGTCATCTGTATCCTTGTCTGGTTGATCAACATTGAACATTTCGGCGACCCGAGCCATGGAAGCTGGACCAAGGGTGCCATTTATTACCTCAAAATAGCCGTCTCTTTGGGTGTGGCTGCTATTCCAGAAGGTCTTGCCGTTGTCATCACTACTTGTCTTGCCCTCGGAACTAGGAAAATGGCTGCTAAGAATGCTGTCGTTCGATCTCTTCCCTCCGTTGAGACCCTTGGAAGTTGCAGTGTTATCTGCTCTGATAAAACCGGAACTTTGACTACAAACCAAATGAGTGTCTCTCGCATTGTTTATCTGAATGAGGCTGGTAACGGTCTTGAGGAGATCGAAGTCGAAGGCACTACCTTTGCTCCCGACGGAAACCTCAAGCAGAATGGAAATGTACTCAAGGACTTGGCTGTGTCGTCTGCCACCATCCAACAGATGACCGAAGTTGCGGCCCTTTGCAACGAAGCTGAGCTTGCCTACGATGCAAAGTCTGGTTCCTTCAGCAATATCGGCGAGCCGACCGAAGGTGCTCTCAGAACATTGGCAGAGAAGATTGGGACCGACAGCGCCGCCATCAATGCCAAGATCAGAAATCTACCGCCCGCCGAACGTGTACATGCCGCCAGCAAACATTATGAAACTCGATCTCCGGTCCAGGCTACCTATGAATTCTGCCGTGACCGGAAGAGCATGTCCGTCTTGGCCGGGAAGGGAAGAAGCCAGAGACTTCTCGTCAAGGGCGCTCCCGAAACGATACTGGAACGATGCTCTCATGCGATTACTGGACCAAACGGAGATAAGGTTGCTCTCACAAAGAAACATATTTCGCTGATCCAACAAGAGGTTGCAGACTACGGCGACCAGGGGCTCCGTATCATTGCCATCGCTAACATCGTCAATGTCCCTGAAACACCCCTGCTACACGCCGCTCAGACATCAGAGGAATACGAGAAACTGGAACAGAACATGACGTTGATCGGCCTCGTTGCCATGCTTGACCCCCCACGACCAGAAGTCCGCCCATCTATTGAAAAGTGCCGTGAAGCTGGTATTCGAGTTGTTGTCATTACAGGAGATAATCAGCATACTGCTGAGTCTATCTGCCGTCAAATTGGGATTTTTGGTAAAGACGAAGACCTCCGTGGCAAGAGCTTCACTGGCAGAGAATTCGATGAACTTAGTGAGCAAGGGAAACTCGAAGCAGCGAAGAATGGCATGCTCTTCTCCCGTACTGAGCCAACTCACAAGTCGAAGCTCGTTGATCTCCTGCAATCAATCGGACATGTTGTAGCTATGACTGGAGACGGCGTCAACGATGCCCCTGCACTAAAGAAATCGGATATCGGCGTTGCCATGGGCTCTGGAACAGATGTCGCTAAACTTGCAGCCGACATGGTTCTTGCTGATGATAACTTTGCTACCATCGAAGTTGCTATTGAAGAGGGAAGATCGATCTACAGCAATACCCAGCAGTTCATCCGCTACCTTATTTCTTCGAATATCGGAGAAGTTGTATCCATCTTCCTTACCGCGGCTCTAGGCATGCCAGAAGCTTTGGTTCCTGTCCAATTATTGTGGGTCAACCTGGTAACTGATGGACTTCCTGCAACCGCCTTGTCGTTCAATCCAGCAGACCACGATGTTATGAGACGTCCGCCACGCAAGAGGGATGAACCTCTCGTCGGAGGCTGGCTTTTCTTCCGCTACATGGTCATCGGTATCTATGTTGGTGCTGCAACTGTCTTCGGTTATGCCTGGTACTTCATGTTCAACCCAGAGGGCCCTCAAATCTCCTTCTGGCAGCTGGTAAGTTTAACTTATTCTTCTCGTACACACTGTCATACCTTAGCTCGACCTAATGCTGATCCCACTTTCTAGTCACACTTCCATAAATGTTCCAGGGAATTCTCCGAGATCGGGTGTGACATGTTCAGTAATGACATGGCAAAGTCCGCCTCTACCATCTCTCTCTCCATCCTTGTTGTGATTGAGATGCTGAACGCCATGAACGCGCTCTCTTCCAGCGAATCCCTCTTTACTTTCCCACTGTGGAACAACATGATGCTCGTCTACGCGATCATGCTCTCTATGTCTCTCCACTTCGCTATTCTATATATCCCCTTCCTTCAAAACTTGTTCAACATCCTGCCACTTAATTGGTTGGAGTGGAAGGCTGTTCTGGCCATCAGTGCACCAGTTGTCGTTATCGACGAACTTTTGAAATATATTGAGAGAGCTCTTTACGTTACGCGCGTTACTCCTAACCGCGAACCAGCGTCTCAAAACGGATCCAACACAAAGTCAAAGGCGTCATGAACATCAAACCCAGAGTTGTTTTGAAATCTCCTTTTGTACCGTGATGTACGTACCATGATCGAAGAATCTCCATTCTTGCAAGCATTGTTGGCCAGCCCCGATATCACAGAAGCCCCCGCCTAGTCAACCGAATACTACCATCTCCCAAGAGGAACAGAGAGAGTAGCGTGGGACAGGCTGGAATTACAGCGGGCACACAAAACATTGATTTTCACAAGCTTTTATCTGGCTTGGTTTTGGCTTTGATTCTATTTCCCTTTACCTTAGAAAGTAGATTATATTTTCAGTCATACAGGCGGAGAGGGGCATGTGTTTTCATTCTAGATTCCTACGAGTTCTCACGAAGTGTAAGCTATTTTTTTACGAGGTTATATAGTTACTATATCAACGAACATATATTTAAGTACACTTTTACCACGTTCCCCCGACCGAGCTATGTTGGGAAATATAGCCGGTCGAACCATTCCCACTTTCCACTTATCACAGTCCCTCAGCTAACCGTGGAGGATCGATGATGCAAGTGTGATCGGCGTCTATGCATACTTAGAATAATACGAGGCCAGGGACACCGGTGCATCTGGAGTAGCGTTTTTGATACTTGGGCCGAGGCCAAGAAGAGTCAAAGCTGCAACTGCATGCTGCTAACCACTGCTGTGGGCTCACTCTTCTGGTTTAGCCGGTTTGACAGGGAGCTACTAAACGAGCCTTTGGTGGAAACGAAAGTGTGACCCGCTAGTTAACTAACTAGCAACTAACTAGTGCAAGGAACCTTGTAGAAGAAGCGGAGCTATTTTAAGTGAAGCCCTTCTTATACCCCTGGACCCAAGTAGATTCAAGTTATGGAGTAGATAAAAAGAGAGCGGGAGCACGAGATAGCAAGCGAAGAAGTGATGCTCAAATCGCAATAAGCTAATAAAAAGCTAAAAAAGTGATAACTATGTACTAATGGGGTACATCATGAAGAAATAAATAATATGTGCAGGGTTTGATATGTTCAAAAAGTTTGGCACTCAACCAGTTGATGCAATCAGGTCAGGTGTAAAAATGTACTAGGAAGGGAAATGGTTGAACTTCTAGTTCAGAAAATGAGGGGATGGAAGGGGGCCGACCATTTACTGGCCGCTTCCGTTGTAGAGGAGGCGGTTGGTGGTGCCAGAGCCAGGGTTGCTGATGGCAGGAGTGGAGAGCTGCTTGAGCTGGTCGCAGACGCGGCGGGGGTCAGCTCCCATTCCGATCAGGTAGGCTCCCATACCAGCAACGTGGGGAGAGGCCATAGAAGTGCCGGACATGCTCTGGCTGCCACCACCTGGGCGAGCGGCAATGATGTCGGAACCAGGAGCGTAGATATCAACTGAATTGCTGTTAGTCTTCAGCTGTACAAATCGCTAAGAAACAGAAACATACCGATTGAGCCCCAGTTGGAGAAAGAGGACTTGCTGTCTTGGATGGTGGAAGAGGCGACAGTGCAGACTGCTGGAGCAGAGGCAGGAGAGTAGGCACGGGCATCTCTCTGCAAAAGGGGTTGATTATTAGTAAATCGAACAAAGCACGATACTAGACTGAGAGCATATGGGTCAAACTCACGTTGTCGTTACCAGCGGCGACGGCGACGAAGATACCAGCGTTCTGAGCACGGGTGACAGCATCGTTGTTGGCCTGGCTGAAGCCACCACCAAGAGACAAGTTCATAGCAGCCTTTCCAAGGATACCGCGCTGTTGAGCATCCTGGACACAGTAGTTGATACCGGCAATGATACCGCTGGTGCTACCGGATCCATCGGAGCCAAGGACCTTAACGGCAACAATGTTGGCGTTCTTAGCAATACCAAAGGCAGTACCGGCAAAAGTAGAGGCAGTGTGGGTTCCGTGACCGTGGCGATCAGCGTTATCACGGTCAGCAGTGTTAGTACCCCAACGGGCACGTCCACCGAAATCCTGGTGGCGAATATCAATACCAGTGTCAACACCGTAGATGGTGACACCACGGCCGGCAGAGTCATCGAAGACGTAGTCACGGCTTCCAGCACGGCGGTGGGAAACACGTCCAAGACCCCAGCTGGGTGCGCTGCGCTGGGTGGTAAGGCCAGAGATTCTAACAACCTGGTCCTGCTCGACGTAGGAGACCTATTGGCGTTGTTAAAAAAACTTATTCAGATCTAGAAGGTTTGGCCGGGAAGAACACATACCTTGGAGTCATTGAGGATCTCCTCGAGGGTGTCGCGGTCGAAGTGACCGTGGTAACCTCTCCAGTTCATGATGTCGAACTCACGCTTCATACCAGCGGTGTTGGTGCCTCGCTTAGCCTTGTTGGTGGTGTGGATGCTGGCGACGGAGGAGACGTGAGCCTTGAAGTCATCATGGGAAACACCATCCTTCATGACAACAATGTAGTTGTCGGCGATCATTTCGCCATTCTTGTTGCTCTGAGTCTTGAAGACTGCGCGAGCATCGGCGACAGCGAATGCTGCAAGAAACACGGACAGAGTCTTGAGGCAGACCATTTTGATGGATGTTGATTAAAGGAATGTAAAGGAGAGGAGGATTGTCAGTGATTGCTGATGGAGAGAGGAAGCAAAGGGTATCAAGCTGGAGGGCACAAGGCCCATTTTATATTTCGCTCTGTGTAATTCCATTTAGATAGAAGAATAGCCACAATTTCGGAGGGGGCTTGTTTCCGCCCTCATCTCCTACCAAGGTCACAGATACCAGACGGAGTAGAATGGAAGTAGATGTCCGCAGGTTGTCAGGATACCCCTTGAAAGATAGTTCCACAGGTCGAAACAGAAAGAGATGTCTATAACACGGCAAGATGCGGCATAGTACAGAGGTCAAGAGTTGGCCAAAGCTGACTCTGTAATACCTCGGTCTCCTATAAAAAGAAAGAACCGAAAAGAAATTTGATGTATCTGGGTATCATTTTGCTGTTGGGGCGATAGCAAGAGATATGGCAGGGATACCAAGCACTACTAAGAGTTTCATCCATGAGTCGGATGACTTGTCCAGTCCCCGCAAAGTACCGAGCCATTGATTAAGAATTACCGTCAGTAACGACCCCACGGGGTTTTGACAGCGCAGGCCGCATGTAGTTGAACGCATAGTATGCGCCAAGTACCTGTTGGGTGTGAAGATGTCGTGATGTTGAGCTCTCTATCAAAAGGCTACCCGTCCAAGGTTTTCCAGGGGTACACCGGGAATATGGCTGATAAGAGTGAGTGGCCGAAGAATTGAGAGTTTCAGGAGCAACCCCGTACTCTTGGCTATGGGGAATAAACCGAAACACATGACTAATATTTCGATATCTGTCCTATCATCATTCGTTATCTGAAATTAGGGCACCAAGGGCTATCGTCAAGGGTGATAGGGGAATATGCGCCCTGGTTTGCGATTTTGGTGTTCAGGATGAGGCAATCGATGTTAACCCCAGGGCGCAAATACGGCTTTGCGCCAATGGGGGCCCTTCCATCTCGACTGACCGCAAACTGCGGTTACTCCGGTGCATGAACTATATTCTCGACTTTTAAGGAGCTCGTATACCGGAAGGTTCAAACGGCCTCAAAAAGAACCAGAGCAGAAAATGGAAAATTAAAGCGCCCCTCAGAGGTGGTGATATCAGTTGCATGGCTGTCCCCCGTCATGGGCCATGTATGGACGGAGAATGTCCTAATAGAGACTGGGCTGGCAGCAATGAGGGGAAGCCCTGTGAAATTGGCCACGGACAGCGCCTTTTAGCGGTTTTCCTGCGTGGGGAAGTATCTTCCATTGCTGGTCTCACGTTTCCGCCATCTTTCTACTCAGTACTACTGTTGATATGTTTCGATAGAGGTGTGAAAATAAAATGAGCCGGATCATCGTGGATCGTCGAGATTAGGCGCGAGCCGAAGAACCCGTTGCTCCCAGCTTCGAGATCGTCCTCAAAGATCAACTGGAAGACACCAACCGGACTTCCACTGCTGCTGATCGAGTTGATCTTCGCGACCGGCGACCTGCGTGTAAGTGTACATATACTTAGTTAGGGCTGATACTGCACCTTTCCTCTTCGGGCCCGGAAACCGGAGAAATGTGGCTCCAGAAGGTCACGTTACTTTCTTATTTCTGCCACACCGAAACATCATCAAACATCAAACATCAAACATGCACAACAACAAACAAGCCTTGTTGCTGTTTGTGACAGGGCAAGCAAACATATCTTCTCATCTACGGAGTACCAACATCTACCAACAAGACAGCCGATGGCCTGACTCGCTTTTGTTATCTGAGGGCCAAACGGGAAAACAGGGGGTCCTGGTGTTCTTTGTTCAGAAAGACAGGAGCTGGGGAAGTACCAAGACTTCCCATTGCAACGTCAGGAGTGACTTCTTGCCACCAGCTAAAATTAATTAGCTGATACTTACTCCGTACTTATGTCGACTGGGCCGCGCTAATGAAAAAGAACCATGCCCGACGAAATCCACCTTCGGCTTCCATCCAGGCTCTCCCCATCTGCTCTTGCGGCTACTGCGACTACTGCTTCTACTGCTTCTGCTACTTCTTCCCCGGCTAGTTCCCCGGAGATATCAAGCACGATCCCGCTAATCGGGACATGGTATGTCGTGAGCAGTTCGGTTGAGTTCCTAAAGGACAAGAAAAATGTATCAATTACATATTCCCTAAAAGAGCCCGGCCAAGCCAAAGATGCCGGTTGTAACGTCGTTGAATTTACAAAAGACACTGTCCTTGACTCGGTAACAACTTACCAATCTCTCTCGGGGGAGGGCTGTGATGTTGTTGATACCACCGTGGGGACCGAAAGACCAACCCCAAACTCCCTGCCTGGTATATTCACTTGGCGAGGCACCGGCTTCGCCAAGTTCATAACCAACCGGTGGGAGATTTTGGGTTATGGCAATCTTCCACTTCAGGGCAGTAAACCTATACGGGAAGGTGACGAGCAGCCTATGTGGATGGTCATATATGCGGACAAATCTATGTTTTCCCCCTCGGGACTAAGCATCCACTCAAGGGCCTACAAGTGGCTTCCACCCCAGATTATCGACCAAATAAGAACTGCTTTGCGCAGCTTTCAACCAAAGGAATTAAAGGATTCTGTCCGCAATATGGTTGATGTCCTGCAAGAGTGATTTCGATGGTGCTTTTTTCCCCCCAACTCATTTATATTGCCCTCCACTTAGGAATGTTCTTTTTCCTTGCTCTTCTCTCCATTGTTTTTCTACTGCGCAGCGTTTCATCCCTTTTCTTTTTTCGGTCATAGAATTTTTTTGGCATATTTGTCTATATATCGCAAGGTTCTTCTTCCCCTCTGACTTCGCTTCTGGCATAGCTCAACAGATAATACTCCGCTCGGAGTATACGGAACTAGTAATCTTGTACTCCGTACCTACCGAAGGATGATACAATCTCCGATTTCTTGAGAGATCAATTGTGGCGTTATTCTCTCACCAGCCGGTTTTACATCGTACATACCCTTCATTTCCACGTGCATAAAACCTCGTTTCAGCTGTTTGAAACGGCCCTCCTGACAGGGCTGGTAGTGAAACACAGCCGAACATCCACTTGAAAAATGACGGAAAATAGAAACACATTCTAGGCCTTCGGCTGTGTTTTCATACCCAAAGGAACTGGATCGGGGACCAACAATTTCCTGTTCAAATGAATGAACCTACTTTGGCTGCCCAGTCGCTCGGCCCAGGCGGCAAGAATGTCGGCATATTATCAGCCGCCACAAAGGACGTCAATTGGCCCTGACGCTCCCTTTCTCTCAAACCGGTAAAATAAGAGGGGAAAAGTATATAACGGTTCACGGTTGATATGATTGGAGCAATGCTCTGCACTCACCAGCAAGTATCTTATGCAATAGCAACGGCGATACAGCTGGTTAATCTCCAATCCCCCTGGCACTGGTCCCAAATAGGTCAAAACATCTCGGAAGTTGATAATTAGAAAGGGCTTTACGGTGCGAAACTATCGGCTCGTGCTGTTTTCGACAGAAATCAAACGTCAAGAGCCTTGGAAGGCAAAGCAGGCACCATCACCACGTATCGACCTTGGAGGCTTACTTTAGTTCTATCTCGCACCAGATCGACGTGTGACCCGTTCGCACATAAGCTAAGATAGTAGTAACGCTAATGTTAGCGAACTAAGCCCTTCTAGAGAGTCATGCATCCAGCTCTGGCTTCTCTTTACTACCCCAATTCACCACTTGGACCGACATGCATAAGTAACATGTCTCACTGGCGATCTTCAAGTGACATGGAGGACATTGTCCGTGATGTCAGGGAGCAGGGGAGATGAAATGAAGCAATTCCCCGAAGTATCGGTCATATTTATCCTTGGGCATTTGAAATTAACCTGCAATCGGATATATTGGCTAGGTAGCCCATGTATCAAAGGTCGTTCCTGGGTTGCGGGTGTGCCATGCCAATACATGGATTGGCTGCATTATGCATATTGACTAAGCCGAGAGTTATAAAAACTGACTTTCAGCCCCTGCTCGTTCTTCCCGCTTGCTGCTGGCTGTGCTGGTCCTCGGACAGAACAACCTCGTATGGAGAAATAAAAGGTATACTGCGCCCACAAGTACTTTATGAAGCTTCCAAGCCGTCGGGGATGTACTCCATATTTTCAAATTGATAATAATATGTTTTCCTTCCAGAAAATGCCCCACGAGAATACTATATGTATTGATTAACTAGTTAGCGATAACAGGCAAGGGCAGAAAGTTAGGCTCAAGGAAAGAATTCCTCTTGGACTCTTTTCACCCCGGAATACATCCACCACCATAACTGCATGTACTCCTGTCGATGCTAGGCTACCCCATGACTCTATAATGGTGCAGAGAACTGCAGCACATCCATGAGGTATAGTTCCCGGTATATTAAGTAAGTGAATATAACTAATCTTTCCACGGGAAAGTAAGCTATTGGCTCATCTATCGTACGATGAATAGGCTATGCTCCCAAGGTTGCTACACTACCTGTTGACTTCGTAAACATCCAACATAAGGGCGTACGGGCGCTGTACTTCTGAATGGCAAGGCATGGGGTTGACGGACGAGAAGAATCAACAGGTAGATACCCACAGAGATCGACACTGCTAAGTTTATAAGTCACCAAATATAACGTATAATACAGATACCATATGACTAGGGATAACGTCGGTTTCTACTGTGAGATCGACATATGCACTGTTGACAACAGTAGGGCTGGCAGGGAATATTCTTCAGCTGTCAAGACAAAAAGGAGTCTCCTGCCTGATCGAGAGGGGATGTCTTTTTTCCTGTGAGTAGAGTGACATACCAGCCGATAACTTCCCTTGAGCGGGCAGCCATTATGTCTTCACTCTTGTAAGCAGCTACCGTGACATGCTGCAGGCCGAGAATTGCATCATCAGGCTTATCTCAGGCCTCACAGCTGGTCCTGGTGACAGCAGGAATCGTTCTATCACTGAGAGCCACGTATCTATCGCCATTCGACTCGAAAAATTCTAGTAATATGTATTATATTTTAAAAAGGTGTGCTATAATAATCACCCCGGATATGGCGAAGACGGCGAACCAGTCTGGTTGGGGCATACTCCGTTGCCACACATGGAAGCAATTCTTCCATTACAGATTAGAAGCAAAATTATGCATCTTCTTGAGACATTTCGCCATTTATGCCCTCCGCGCCCTTCCGTTTGTGCCGAATGGAGTGCTGAGGATGCTGTCAAGGAACATGGCGTTCGATTTGAGCAGAGTATTGGAATCTTGTACTTGAGTATAACGGTGAATCTTTCGTAATCCTAAGGCGGCGGATATTTAAGGACCACATCTCTCGACGACGCCTAGAAGGAGGGACTTTTGTCGTCCAGTTATATATGTGACCGTGGTGATGGGTAAGTATATCTCGAGGGCAAGGGAAAGTCCGCCATCGAATCATCGAAATCGTCAATTTCACTCAACGGCCATGAGATTTCTCATGATACTAAATGGAATTATGGAGTCATTTTGCCCAGAATTCACACGGTACAGCATGGGGTAGATATATGATGGGGAGGACCATGCCATGAATATACCAACCCATAGAAATCCAACGCATTTCTCCAGAAGATGATACTTGTGGGATTTATCTTTGACCAAGAAATTGCAGTATATACTGACAATGATATCTTCAATTATAATTCCAAACGCTTGAGTGGCAAAGAATCGCACCGCCCCAGAGCTAGAGAAAGAGATTCCAGCAGCCACGTCACCTAGTATATGCAACAATGCTGAGATAGCGAATATAGTAACCAGCCTTGCGTATCGGTACACCTGAGTTCCACGAGAGATGCGCAGGACACGCTGGACGATGAAACTGGACACAGAAGCGAACTTTGCTGCGTTAAATTGATGCCAGGATATCCTATGGAAAGGAGTTAGCTGGCATAATTTGGGATCTTGAGACTACAGGTAGCGAAAAGACTTCAGATACTCACGCCCAAGCTCTTCGCAATGAAAAGGCCTGCGAGACAGGTCCGTAGAATGGAGGCCATTCTCGCGGCTCACTGATTGCCAGAAACACGCTTACAAATGCAACAAGACTGTAGATGCCTCTCTGGATGCATGTCATTGTTATCCCAGAAATGGCAGTACTTATCACGCGCATCACGATCTCATCCCTTGAGATATTCGGTAACCGTGTAAAAAATGGTATGTTTTTGGGAGTAAAGTATTTTAGGTTGGTATCTATATCGACTTTGAATGTAACCAAATCAAGAAAGACATAGCTTGCAGTAAATATAAAGCCCGTCCATAACAAGAACCTAGATCGAGACGGGACATATTCTGGATTCTTTTTGCTGAATCGTGGTACATTCTTGACTTGATATGGGGTTCCAATATGGCGGAATGAAAATGTTGCAGCAAAGCCAAACTTCAAGCGTTCCCAGCTGTTGTCTGCTCGATCCTTTTTGGTATACTCGGCTATATTGTGACCGGTACCAGGGTCGATTGATGGTCCACCGAATTCGAAGGACCAGCCCCGGAGGAGTGCAATATCGAGATAGTGCAGGAAAAATGTGACAGAGTACGCTCCTACCAAGGCGGCCCAGGGGCTTCGTACCATGTAGTCTATGCTTGTGGTGGTGCATCTAAACGAACAGAGTGCAAGAACTGGCGCTACAGCAAGGCGGAGGATGGAAGACGGCCTTGTGAAACCCACAGCAAGAGCAGAGCCGGTAACTACCGCCCCGCAGAGAAGGATTGGGTGAACTTCCATGGCTGCACAGGTAAAAGGGCTGAGAAGCCGCCAGCAGCCAACAACCAGCAGAAGTTGTAAATAAAGCCTCGCGGGAAGGGAATGGTACTCTTTTCACGGAAGGTGGCAGAGACCCTTTTTATAACCCCTGATTGACGGCTAAGCTCAGCAGACTGCGATTGTACATGTTTGTATTTCATCCTGAAGAGCCTCGAAGGGCTCTGTCGTGAGCTGCATATAATAAAGTGCTACCTTTCGATAGCTATTCGTTGGACCTCTTTATGTAAAATCCAACTTCAAACTCCCAGGTTTTATTGGCGGCCATCTTAAAAAGCAAGATAGGGTTCGGTTCTGGATGACTCTTGTTGGTCAGAAGGATTAGAGGTTAATTTCCACAGCCTTGCGGTTCCTGTAGAGCATGACGCCCTGTACAGAGTACTGTAACATCCTTTTGTAGCTGAGCAATGCGTATCGAAGGTCTATTATTGACGTTTGGATAGAAATGTAGCTCAACGAGCGGAAGTTGGCTGTATAACTATAAAGCCAAAAAAAAAAAAGAAACAACAACATGCCTGTGGTATATAGTCGAGCATATATTTATTATTGTCCAAAACGCGTCAAAACGAACGTAGGCCATACAAAATGGGAGCAATTAGGGATCAACAACAGCAGGCTGGTATCTAGCTGGGGTTCTTAGCATCCATATTCCTCTGGTCATCTCTGGTCATTAAATTCCAAACGTAGCATAACAAAAAAAAAAACCAAGGTATCAAAAACCAAACCACGAGATATCCAAAAAGAAAGGGCATAAACGACATGAAAGAGAGATGAATCTAGGCAAATGCCTTTGCCAGCGACATCAACCCGCTGACACCACCGGCTATTCCCTCTCCGCTGAAAGGTTCACGGCTACCGCCACCGCCACCACCCTTGGATAACGCCGCTAAGCCCGGTATCCTGATTCCGACTGAGGCCAGCAACTTCTGCAGTATCCCGCCGGTTATCAATGGCAAGATAACGAGGAAAAATACCTTCATCGGATGCTTCTTCATATAATGCACTATGTCCCTGAACAGCTTCTTGATCTTGCGCATCATACGATGGACGAAACCAGCCCGAGGCTTCGCACGGCGGGACGACGACCCCGCCGAGAAGATGGATGAAGCCATTGAGCGGTTTGCGTGTGATCCTAGACCAAAGATAGAACCCTCTGAAGGACGGGTGCTTCCGTTGTGATGGCTGTGACTGTAGTTGTGGCCGTTGCCGTAACTCGAGCCGACAACAGACGACGAGGAGCGGTGATGATGACGGCGTTCTTTTGAGTGGGATCGATGACTGGAGCTATAGCCGTGGCGGCTACTGCGGCTGCTGCTGCGTCGATGGCTGTTTGATGGCGCAAAGGGATACAGAAAGCTCATTACTAGGCGAGAACTCTCCGTCCAGCTGGAGGAGCCAAACAAAGTATTATTAATTGACTGCTGTCGTTGCTAGCACTCCGCAGTATATGGTTGGTACGGAGTATATGGGTATATCAGCGAGGGAGCGAGGGGACGTATGGAGTGTGGATTATCAATTTGACTGGATAGGCCGATAAGGGGGGTCTGTCCCTGTCTGTATCAGGGAAACTGGAGCTGGCGGTGTAGCAGGTAGACAGACCCTAGATGCAGCTAAACAAACCAACAAAAAGAGAGCGAACGGCTCCTCTTGACGCGCAGTGAGCCTTTTCCTGCAGACCAATTGCGCCCTGTTGCACCGTCTTGCGGCCGTCTATCTCATAACCGTTGCAAGCAGCAGAGAAGTAGACGAAGACGGAGACGGAGAATTTGAAGCTGAACTCGAAGTCGCTTCTTCTTTTCTTCTTTTTGCGGTGGCTGGGAAGAGCTTAGTCATCACAGGAAGCTCCCGCATCACGTGATTATACCCCGGCCCGGACACTCAACTACGTCATAGGGTGACGATGTGTTTATATATAAGGAGGGAGAGCACGAGAGCATGTCAGGGCAAGGCGCAAAGCAAGACTATACACGGGAAGGAACAGAAAGCGACATTTGATACTAGGCGACGGATAGAAATATAGCGAAAGATGGCTGGTAAGTGCGCAGACTCTCCATAGTTTCTATATACTGCGCACAGGCGGGATGGATTGCTAACTGGGCGGCAGACGAGACTTGTGACTACTGTACGTAACAACGCCTCTTCAGGTCGATCTCTTTGGCATGTTCGCTGTTGGACCGGAAACATGGCTAACCCGCGCTTCCGACAGTCGCACTGCTGGAGATTCCCCCAGACGCTACCAACCAGGAACTCAGAGCAGCATATAAAAAGTTCGTTTTATATATATCGCCTCTGTAGCAGACTTGGATGCACTGACCCGAGCAGAGCAGCGTTAAAGTACCATCCTGACCGGGTGCCGATAGACTCTCCGGAGCGAGCTGAGAGAACCAAAAAATTCCAGCAGGTGAATGATGCATATTATACCCTAAGCGACAAGAACCGGCGTAGCGCCTACACCACCGCATACAATACCAAGACCGGGTACTTCAAGAATGCATATGCCCCACCGCCTCAGTCAGACGAATACTCGGCTGAACAGTTCAGCGACTTCTTTGAAGAGATGCTCCGAGAGAATGGCATGATGGGTGGTGGCCGTGGAGGCGTCGGGGCTGAAGACTCTGGGAGCGAGAGGTATGACCTGAACGTGAGCGGTGCATGGTTCTGGTCCATAATGGGCGCGATTGGGGGTGCGATATTAGGCTTTATAATTGCGAATACCGTGGGCATGGTGGCCGGGATGGTTGTGGGCAACCGAATTGGTGCCATCAGAGACAGAGAGGGAAGGAGTGTATACTCTGTTTACCAAGAGCTGCCAGCATCGGACCGAATGAAGCTTCTGGGCCAGTTGGCTGCGAGGATGCTTCGCTCGACTGTGTCCTAAGCTGTAGATTAACCACTATATATATATTTATACTTAATAAGTGATAGGCATTGACATATATGTGGTGTTTTCATCTTGTCAGTTCCCCTTGCACGACAATTGTGACGTCAATAACAGCCAAGCCATTTGTCCAAGAGTCTTCATCGTTGAAGCATTGATGATAAGCAGAAACACCGCGTGTCAGCCTCCGTCCGATGTATAGAGTAGATCATGGTGCAGGTTCATGGAGATCTATAAATAGTGAAGAATAAGCACCAAGTTTAATATGTGTAACTCGCACTGACCATCGGTGCTTACTTAACAGGTCATGTGACCTATAGAGAGTCCCGGGTCGCGAGGAGTCCGGGGTCACGTGCAGGAACTCGCGGACTCCGTGACCCACGTGACCTTATCCCTTCCCACCGGGTTCTTCCGCCAAACTTTGTCAGCCACGAAAACCGGCCGGAGCTTGGCACTTTCCGACTCCGGGTCTAGTTTTACGACTTATCAAACGAAGTTCTCCGTAAAAAACGACACCACAAAGAAAAACAATGACAAGGCCAACAACCACTAGTCTACGGAGTACGGAGCACAACAAAATGACCGGATGCCAACATATATGGGGGCGGTCTGAAGGATTGTTGGGCTACAAACGCGCAGATGCCCGCTTTGCCCAGCACTCAGGTATCGCGAGGACAGTCACAAGCGGCCAGCAAAGGCACCAGACAGCCTGGGATAGTCACAGCAGATGCCAGAAGAGGAAATCGGCGTGAGAGTCCGCCGGACCGGCCAAAAGACCTCCCGCGTCCGACGACCAGGGGGCTTGGTGAGCCACTAGGCTAACCTTACAGGCGCGAACTCAGAGCGCCTGGGATGGGAGATCAGAAAAGGCAAAGCCATGCTGACGTTGTTGGCTGAACTACCACCAGGGAGAAATAGGAGGTCGCTTGAGCGGCGATCACGCAGATGGCTTTTTCCCAGCCCTCGTATTGGAAGAACGCTCACCGAGAAAGGCACATGGCGATGCTCTGTGTCACCGGGAACGGCTGCGACCTAGACCCGAGCGAGCACGATTCAAGTTACATATGTACTCCGTACATCAATAATAACTCCGTAACTACATTACGAGGCTGAAGAGGGTTTCATCAACGCTGTCCCATCCCAGGCAGCAGCATATACTCCATACGGATGTAATCGTCAGCGGAACAGACGAACTTCAGGCGATATTTATGCGCTCATTCGACCTCATCAGGCACGTGAGAGAAAGGCTGCAGCGCTCTTTACGGGGCGGAGTTGCTGATATCTGCGCTGCTCTCGATCGTCAGGCCAGCCTCAGACTGCTCTCCATCGACCCCCTTTAAGGTCCGAGGGAACACGACTGGAACGACGGCCCCGTTTCTATTCCATCCTTCATGGTCAATCCGAACCTGCCATTGGTCCATTTGTCATTAAAGTCCAAAAGTCCAAGCCTTAAACTTTGGGTCTATTCTTATCCTCCTTTTTTTTTTTTTTTTTTTTTTCGTCAGCCGAGATTTTCAAGGATCGCAGCTCGCTTCGTCCGTTCCCGGGGCTACTGGCGGGAGGGACGTGTAGAAAAACGAGTGAGATATAAACCTGACTCAGATCCCACCTGTCGCTCATTTGTTCCTTTTTGTTTCCTTTTTGTAGACATTCTATTCTTTTTTATCAAAGAATCGCACAAAAGACTTTGGGTATCTAGGGGACGTCGATACTCAACCCGCATACATATATCTTCCCCAACAGCTGCGAATCTTGCGCTGCATAAAGCGAAAGGAGAAAATAATCCATAATAATGGGCCTTTTCTCCAAGACCGAGAAGACGAGTGAGCTTCCCGTCAAGGAGGCTGACGCCGAATCCAGCGGTGCTTCTGTGCTGCCCAGCAAGGGCCCTTCGATGAACGATCTAAGCGACGACACGATGGAGGCCAGCAACGCGACCGAGAAAGCTGCTGGCGGCGCGGAGGGCCTTAGCAAGGAGAAGAGCAATGCCGTTTCAGAAGACTACGAGACCGCCAACCATGTTACCGGATTAAAGCTTGCAGTCATTGTGACTGGCTTGTGTCTGTCTGTTCTTCTCGTCGCTTTGGTAATTTTTCCCCCTATGCATATTACACACTTTACTATTATGCGTCTGACCAGTATCTAACCTTGTACGGTATTCTAGGACAACACCATTATTGCAACTGCTATCCCCAAGATCACGGATCAGTTCCATGCTCTGGAAGATATTGGCTGGTACGGAAGTTCGTATCTGCTCACCATCTGTGCCTTCCAGTTGATCTTTGGCAAAATCTACACTTTCTTCCCGGTCAAATGGGTCTTTTTGATTGCCATCACCATCTTCGAAATTGGCTCTGCCGTCTGCGGTGCTGCGCCTAACTCGACTGCCCTTATCATCGGCCGTGCTGTTGCTGGTATTGGTTCTGCCGGTATTTTCTCTGGCGCCCTGATTATCATTGCATACTCCATCCCATTGGAGAAGCGACCAGCATGTAAGTTTTATTTCGTTTTGTGGCTGCCGGATTGACCGTCGCTTGATTTTGCTTTTTCTTTTTTTTTTCTTCAGAGCATGCATTGGTAATTAGGCAGGAAGTATCGCTAACGAGGAACCTTTCATAGACACTGGAGCTATTGGAGGAATGTACGGCATTGCTTCCGTTGCCGGTCCTCTGATGGGTGGTGCTTTTACCGACCACATCTCATGGAGATGGTGCTTCTATATCAACCTCCCCATCGGCGCCGTTACCATTCTCTCCATCCTCATCTTCCTCAAGCACCCCAAGCAGAAGCTCGACAACAATCACACATGGAAAGAACGTCTCATGAAGCTCGACCCTATCGGAACCGCTTTCTTCATGCCAAGCATCATATGTCTTCTGCTCGCTCTTCAGTGGGGAGGCACAAAGTACCCGTGGGGCAACGGCCGCATTATCGCCCTCTTCGTTGTCTTTGCGATCCTCATTTCCGGCTTTATTTATATCCAGATTAGAGGCGGCGACTCGGCCACTGTTCCCCCGCGAATCTTGAAGAAGCGTAGCATTGCCTCCGGCGCATTCTTCCTTTTCACAATTGGAAGTGCTTTCTTCATCATGGTCTACTACCTCCCCATCTGGTTCCAGGCTATCAAGGGGGCGAGTGCTACCAGCTCTGGTATCATGAATATCCCCATGGTTCTGTCACTTGTTGTTCTCTCAATTCTGTCTGGTATCACTGTCACTGTCATAGGTTACTACGCTCCTTTGTACTATATCTCCTCCATCCTCACCGCCATCGGTGCTGGTCTCCTTACCACCTTCACCACCGAAACTAGCAAGGGCAAATGGATCGGCTACCAGATTCTCTTTGGTGCTGGTGTCGGCACTGGCCTCCAGCTTTCCATCATTGCTGCTCAGGCTGTTCTGCCACTCGAGGACGTTGCCGTTGGAACCGTCATCATGATGTTCTGCCAGACCCTTGGCGGTGCCCTCTTCGTCTCAGTCGGCCAGAACGTCTTTACCAACCTCCTTGTTAAGGGTGTCGTTAATGCCGCCCCCGGTCTTGATCCTCAGATCGTCCTCAGAGTTGGAGCCACCCAGTTGAAGAGCATGATTCCACCTCAGTTCCTCGATGGTGTCCAGGTTGCGTACAACGACGCGCTAACCAAGACTTGGTACGTCGCTACTGCTCTCGCAGCCCTCAGCATAATTGGTGCCATTGGCATGGAATGGAAGAGCGTCAAGGGAAAGAAGATCGAGGCTGCTGCCGTATAAACAGACCCTAACAGCATCTCTTCTTCCCTTTCCTTCCCCTTTTATTTTAATCATCGTGGGTATATGACACTCAGTGCATCACCCTCTCTCTACTCCCGGATTACCTTCCGAAAGCACAACATCTCTACTATTTCGATATTAATGCCGCATATTTACGATATATGTGTCTCTTTCTTTTCTATCTTGTCTTTTTCATACCACCTCTGGCATGGCATTCGAGCTTGGGAGATATCATGGCGCACCTGGAGTTTTTCAAAAGGCTGGAGTGGTCTTATGACGAGGGTTTCATGCTATTTCATGCATGGCCCGAAAAGTGTCTTTGATTCATTATACTGTCTTAATAGATTCATATAGTTTAAATACGAATGTACATGAGTTAAATCCATCCTCTTCTCCAATTGCTTTATTGTTTGTTGATATCGACATTTGGACGGAACCTTCCAAGGAAGAGCATCACATGACACTGGCTACCTCTTATCGATAAGAGCCGCGTACACCAAACACGGGCCCTAGAGCCCCGCCATCCAGCTAAAGTGGACAACTATCAACTCTGCGGAATCTACCACAGCATACTCAGCGAGCTTGACTTCTTTAGCCGTTTAATTGCATCAATTATATCGTAATATCCAGGTTTATCCATCTTCAACCACCATCACAATGACTACCGAAGGTGCTAGCGTCTACCCCTCGCTCGAGAACCGCCCCATCAAGGGCACAGTCTGCCTGTTCGATGTCGATGGCACTCTGACTCCCGCTAGACAGGTATTTACAGACCAATCTTTCGTCAGTGAAGCTTTAGAAATGCTTCTCTAACTGTATACTGTGCAGGGTGTATCCCCCGAAATGCTACAGCTCCTCTCTCAACTCCGACACAAGTGTGCAATTGGCTTCGTAAGTGATGCACCATACACCCACAGCATCTAGAAGAATACCCGCCATTAACCGTTCTCCCACAGGTTGGAGGCTCTGATCTCGTCAAGCAACAAGAACAACTAGCGACCCCTGCTACAAACGTCACATCCTTGTTCGACTTCTGCTTTGCTGAGAATGGCCTTACTGCCTTCAGACTTGGCAAGTCTATGTCTAGCAACAGCTTCATTCAATGGCTCGGAGAAGAGAAGTACCAGAAACTAGTCAACTTTGTCCTTGGATACCTGTCCAAGTTGACCCTTCCAAAGAAGAGAGGTACCTTCATGGAATTCAGAAACGGAATGGTCAACATCAGCCCTATTGGAAGAAATGCTAGTGTAGAGGAGAGACACGAGTTTGAGAAGTATACACACATCCGATTAACTAGCTACCATTATGGACATGCAGCTGATACACTAGCAATAGGTATGACAAGCAGCACAACATCCGTAAGACACTGGTCGAGGCCTTGAAGAAAGAATTCCCAGACTACGGACTCACGTAAGCTTTATCCCATATAAGCGATTTTTCTCCTAGGATACCTCTAATGCATATTGATAGCTACTCCATTGGAGGACAAATCTCCTTCGACGTCTTCCCCACTGGCTGGGACAAGACCTACTGCCTTCAGCACATCGAGGCTGAGAAGTCCGTCTCTGGAGTTGAATATACCACCATTCACTTCTTTGGTGACAAGTGTTTCGAAGGTGGAAACGACTATGAAATCTTCAGCGATAAGCGTACCATTGGTCACTCAGTTTCTGGACCACAAGATACCATTAAGTTGCTCAAGGAGTTGTTTGGCTTGTAGATACATCGGAGCCATCTATGATGGTTAGCTTGGCTTTCCTGTTAATGACAGCTAGTTGGCAGGCCACCTAAACTGCAGATATGAAACTATTTCGGCACGTTCCATTATTGACCACTCATAGGCTGTCTTCCAGTTCAATAGTCTGTTTATTGATGCATCTATAGAAGCGCTAAAGGCGGCATGTAAACGATGACATAATCACATAACTACTTAGTTAAATCACGTGCCACAATCTCTTATCGATCTGACTTTGTAGATTTTCTGCAGATGCCAAAATCTCCCGAACGTCATCCGATCTTTTTAACAGGTACAGATATAAGGCACAGCTTTGAGCCATCCACCACAGCACAGCTATGCCGAAACTACAGCTAGTTGTCACCGAGTCACCGCGCATCGTGAGGCCATCCCGCCGGCGCTCTGTCGAAACCTCCCTTCGCTCCATCTTTCTATCCGGCAACAGCTCTGCCTTAAACAACCGCCATCTTTTACCCCCGACTTCTTCAAAGTCCCTCCAACTCATCCCATCATACCAGCGTCACTTTTCCTCGGTATCCTGTCGGGCCTCATCTCCTCTAATACAAAAGCACGCCCTTATCCTCCGGCAAAGCAGCTCTGTGAAGCGTCAGGAGACTGCACCTGGAACAACCCCGATAAGGCATAATGGAGTCTACGTAGCCACATTCAATCCGGCTCGACGGGCATTCCATCAGACTGCAGTTGTGAAGAAAGATCATCATTTTGATACGCTCAAGGTTGTGCAACGTCTAAAGAATGAAGGGTTCAGCGAAGAGCAAGCCGTCGCCCTTATGAAGGTTATGGCAGATGTCATTGAAGAGTCGATGCAGAACCTCACACGGGCAATGGTATCAAGAGAAGGTAAGGTTTATATCTAATTTCGGCGAGCTTGGGGTTGTATATGATGGACTTAAGCTGACTGTGAATCTGGATAGATGCCGAACGTTCCGCGTATACCCAAAAAGTGGACTTTGCGAAGCTCCGCTCCGAACTGTTAAATTCGGATTCAACAGAGGCACAGCTCACCCGCTCATCACATGATAAAATTGCAGGAGACCTAGCCAAACTTAACTCTCGATTAAGAGATGAAATAGGCCGAACTCAGGCTTCCGTTCGACTAGATCTGAACCTTGAGAAAGGAAGGATCCGGGAAGAATCTAATGGACAAGAGATGAGGATAAAAGAAACAGAGACCAGGATCGAACAGGAAGTAGCTGGTGTTAGGGAGAGAGTTGAGGCCGTAAAGTTCTCAACTCTTCAGTGGCTAATGTAAGTCATCAGCTCTTTGGAAATCAGGGGATTAGCTTACTAACTTGTCTCTTAGGGGTGTATGCACTGGTACAGCGGCTTTGATACTCGGTGCCTGGCGTCTGTTGATGTAGGGCCCTAAATAAATGCACTGGGTGTCTACAAATGTCTAGGCAGTACACAAGAGTGAACACTGCCTCTACCTAGGTCGATCCCCTCTCAGCACTCGGCTTGTTCGCCCACTCCAGGGGTTTGGTATTTGCTTTGATAATTGAACGGATTGGCGCCTGTACAACAGAAAGCTTCAAGGCGATAGACTTTCCTTTGTTCCAAAATTAATAAAAAAAAGATTTCGAGCGCTGCAATCCCTAGCCTATTCTCTAAAAAAAACACGACATTCACCAAATTCCGGCTAATCGCTAATAACAATCACATCTTCATTAACGGCCAATTTCGACGAGGTATGTTCTTCCTCAGATTTAGCAGCTTGCCCCTGAGAGCCCATTAATTCAGCATGTTGTGCGAGAAATTCCCGAATGGCAACAAGAGGTACGCCGTGACGCATGCCAGTCTGATCGTCCCAAGATGAGTGCAGTCCAATTAATGTACCATCCGCCTCGGCAAGCAAAGGCGCACCTGAGTGACCCCAATATGTCCAGGCATCATGCTTCATCTGGCCTATCTCTGAATTATCCTGCCAGTCGCCACCTGCCACCATTCCACGAAACTTTCCAGAGGATAACTCCACAAAATCAAACTTGTTTTTCGCCGGCGTGTTAGACTCCAAATCGTCCATACCGGGCTGTCCAATGCATATTATCGGAGTATTTACCGTTGGCCGTTTCGGTGCTAATTGCACATATGGGAAATGACAAACGATACCCTCTCCTTTTCCACCGGCGTCTTTAGACTCCATCGCAACAATTTTCATAAGAGCCAAGTCTCTCCTTGCATCCCATACAATGCACTCAGCTTGCACGGCTAAACCGGTATAGAACAGGAGCCAGCGACGCTTGTTTGATGTCTGTAGTTCTTCCTCGGTATCGCCAAAACAGTGCGCACAGGTTAATACCCAGCCTTCTGAGCTAATGCAGACGGCAGTCCCGGCTTCGTATTGGGAAAATATCAATGTTGCCTCCAGGCCGTTATGGACGGATAGAGTGCCTCCATCCGCGCAATTTCTTGCCTCTCGGTCCAGGGAGACTTTACTCGCTGCCAGTCGTTGTTGCTTTTGCCTCAGAAGCTTCTGTTCTGATGCAGTTAAGCCTGGAAGCCTGGAGCCTGTGGGTATGATCTTGAGAGCAGTGCCTTGGTACAGTGAGTCTGGTGGTGCATCCCTCAGCCCTGCCAAGTGTATTGTTGTGTGTGGTGGCTCAGGTTCAACCGCAGGTTTGGCCTTGCCGGATCTCAGGTTACGCATTGTCACGCAACTAACTGAGGTGTCTGCCAATCTTTCTGATGTAGGTAGTCTTGCTGTCAGATTCTTTACCTATGAAGTTTGTCAAGAGACCAGGCAGCCATTTGGGAGAGAGGCTGAGAGGGCCTTGGCGGGATCTGCACATTGCAGACATGACGCCTTGTTCAACCATAGCCACCAATTCCAACAATATCACGTCGAGACGTTCGCTAGGAACAACACTCTATGCCTATTATGAATATACAAAACAACAGCAACAACATTGAGCCTGAGTTTTTGGCCTTTGGAGCGTTTGGAGCCTTGGGCATCATCGTGTCACATGATCGAAATCTGAAAATATGCTTATGTCATGATTTCTCCGTTAACATCACGTGATAATATGCACTATTACGTCATAGGCTTAGCTGCCCTATCATTGGCCAATTGGCCTTATTTAGCCACCCGCCATAGATCCAACGTCATAACATCGACAGTTTTGTGGTGCACACTAAAAGGTGGATAAACCTAACGCTCGCGACGGTGATATCGCCTACGCTGCAACTCGCCTCAATTCCTCTCTCTAACCATGTTGAACTTCTATTGCAATACAATAGTTCGGTTGACTCCTTTCCTACTGAAATTTGGACAAACCATCTCAAGATTATGGCTACCCGCATGCGTCCTACATCCATAGGGTCTAGGATGGATCCAGACTCTGAGGACGGTGAGTAGTGAACATGCTAGATCTTTCCTCTACCAAGCTTTGCTAACCGTTTTTTTGGGATATCCAGCGGCCAGTGCAGCGGCATTATATGTTACGCACCCGGAGAGAACGGGATTCAGAACTTCAAGCGGTATGCACCCTTCGGGATATGAGAAAAGAGGAAACTGTGGTCAGGGATGAGGGCTATTCAGGGTATTTTGCTAAAATATCTTCCTGGGTGGCGATAGGATTGCGCCCTGTGAGCAACAAGCGATCTTCAAGGGATGTCCGCGAATATGATCTTACAACTGCAAATGCAGCGGCTAGTTATGTAACTCGTGGTAGTTACTCAAAACCGGCGGCGACGAAGAAGCAAGATGTCTCCTCCCTTGGCAAGCATGAGGATGAGCCACTGAGCTCAATAGGGTCAAAAGCCGCCTACGGATCATTTCGAGATAGCGGAGTGTCGGGTTTAGGGGATGAGGACTTCAAAGAAGAGTGGCAAGAGGCAAGAATGGCGGCAACCGGGGCCATGTCTTCTAGTCGGAAGCAGGCGGCATCTATGGGGAGTCCTCCTGATGGGGTTTCTGATCTAACTGAAGCCTTTTCAGCGGCAGCTATAAGCCATCGAGCCTCACAGCACGGGAGGCCCACTGCGGAGAGGAATGTTGATTTTCAACTAAGCCCTAAAAGGCCTTATAACCCAGCTGTTACCAATTCCCGGAGAGAGATGTATACCTCACACCCGCCGGTGAGTACTACACTCGATGAAAATCGGAAACGGGACACCCTACAAGCTGCAGCAGTTTCGATGGCAAAGCAGATGTATGCAATTATACCAAAAGAGGATGTCACCGGAGATATGGAAACCTCAAGTTTCACTATGGAGGAGTCAGAGGAACGAACACCCCGGCATCAGCGTCCTACGGGTGGAAGATATCAGCCAAATCCTGAAGTTAGCTCTATCCGAGCCAATAACTACCGTCCCCGCTCACAGGAATATTTTGCCGCAACCAAGGTCCGACCACGATCTGAAGGTTCAGCTGAGGGCGGAAGGTATTTGGGCGGCTCAGTCAAACGAGCTCGCACTCAGTCTAGGCGTAACCGGAACGAAGTCTACTACGACGATGAAATTATGGATGCCGCGCAGAGGAACGTCAGGA
The DNA here is from genome assembly GCF_000150975.2 of Nannizzia gypsea CBS 118893. NCBI lineage: Eukaryota > Fungi > Ascomycota > Eurotiomycetes > Onygenales > Arthrodermataceae > Nannizzia > Nannizzia gypsea. Next base: position 237,690 of record NW_003345198.1, read on the forward strand.
GGATGATGGACAATATTGATAATCACATCTATAGTTATCGCTCACGCCCATCACCAGCGATTATGAGAGAATGGGAGCGGCATGCCAATGAACTTGTTTTGGCAAACCGTGAATCCACGGCCTTTGTCGATGTTGGCCCAGAACAGATGAGAGCCGGAGCGCCTCTACTCCCACCGAGGAATGTGGATGATATGGCAAGAGCAAGAGTGCGGCCAGCTTTGCACAACATTGATGATCAAGTGGCAAGACAAAAATCCAGAAGAATAACGGATAAACTGGATGAGGAGCGCTACCATCGTTTTATTAATTCCCAGATGGAACGTGACAAGGAAGTCCATCGACTTAATAAGCAGATAATAGGTACGGATATTATCAATCCAATATGTATTGTAAATGATTAACAATCAACCATAGATCTCATGCGGCATCCTGAGAAGGAAATACGATGGAAGCGGGACAAGAAGAGGTCACACGACAGATACGTATCTGATGATGAACAGGTGTCAACATGGCCATACCCTCCCAAGCGTGTGAGTGATGAGGAAGAAAAGGGTGAAACTATATTCCAAGCTCTAGAAGGAGGTGGAAGAATTCCAGAACGCCCTCCACGACCATACTCTGCTCCGGGACCGGTTGAAGCTCCCCCTGAGCCGACAAGTCATCCCGCAGAGACGGCTGAAGCTGCTGCTGCTGCTGCTGACGAGACCGAAATAAGCCAAGAAAATCCGGCTGTTGAAGAAGCAACCAACGAGGAAACTACTCTTACTGAGCAGGCTGGAACTCAGGCAAAACACATCCGCAGGCAGAAAGCTATTCACAAGACATGGTTCACAAGACCGCAAGAAGATGGCGCAGAAGGCGAGCCACCGTGCGAAATAGAACGAATTGAGGAACGGATAGTGACCGAGATCGAAAAAGAACGTCCCGCAACTCCTGTCCAACCCAGTGCTCCAATGGCTTTGGGGGCATTGATACCCCCTGACAGTCCACGCCATGCGCCCTCGAGCCATTGGAGTAGCTCAAACGAGAGCGGGATGGACTCGGGCCGTGGGAGCCCTGGAGCACAGAGGCAGGAAGATGGAACCAGGCCAAAGAAACGCATAGCGTTCCCCCACTTGTTCCAACGGCCTGCTAGGCGTAGTGGGAACCAGGGCTCTTTCACCGTCAACAGACGCTCTGTGCCCAAAGCTCCAAGTCCTCCTCGAACAAGTCCGGCACCTGGTGAGGCAGCAAGCGGGAGCCCGACTGTACCTGGATCTAGGATATCCAGATTCCAAGAGGAACTTTAAAATTGTTTACCATGTATCACCTAATTCTTTACTCTTCATACCCGCCTAAAGTTTGAGGTTGTTTGTTCGTTGATGATTTTTCTGGACTTAAATGTGACGAAAAGAACTATATTATGGGGTTTGTAGTAATAAGAATGGCCTAATTTTTTTTTTTTTTTTTTTTTTTAAAAAAAAACATCATATGTATTCATTATACCACTCTTCAACTTTGCCGTCTTACATGACTCTCCATCAAGCTGATGCCTTTGAAAATGAGGTATTTCGTCGGCGTTTCCCCGACTTTCGGACCTAGTTAAGGTTAGAGTTATTACTAAGCCGTAGCTTCCCGCTTCTTGGCATCACTGTTTATTTTTTCTTTTTGTTTGTTTTCGGCGTTTCATCTTTGGCTCTCAGCGAACCAATTCTCTGCAGGAAAATCCGGGGGGCTTACTTAAACTGAGTATTGCCAGCACGCACAGGGCACGACGTGGCAGCCGTTTTGGCTCCTTTTCCTCGTCGACTATTGGGGAAGCAGGAGACGGGCCAAGGAACGTATGGCCAACGCTGTACCACTAAGTCGCCTTGATCCTCCTTCACGCAACGCCGATATTCCCTGTCAACACCATGATCCTTTGACGCACCTAGGGTATAAGCGACCTCTCACGGGATTAAGGCAAATGAAAGCTTTGGAGTGCGGATCCTATCTCTTTTTTTATTCGAGATTCTAATACCGGCCGTGGGATGTACTCTAGCTGAAGTACTAATATGCTTATAGCGCTTCCCTGACTTTTCTTCCTTGCACCAATCTTCCTTTCCAACGTGCTACTCTTCCCTCAATCCTCGTTTTAAGGAGGCATTTCCAGGTCGAGTGGCATTGTTGATTGTTCCCCAGACAGCACCACCGTTATTACCGCTCACTGCAGCTCATATCTCAGTATGGGTGTCATAAGGTTCCTTCGGAGCCGTCATATCCGAGCGAGAAACGATCAGATTACCAATGCTGCACAGTTAACATTACGGCAGAGTCTATGGCCGCTCACCATTGTGACCATCTTGTTTTTCTTATGGGTTGGTCTTACCCTGATCATATGAAGTCCTGGCACAGGAATCGACCTCTGAGTACTCTTAGGGTTTTGCGTACGGCCTGCTGGACACTCTCAATAAGCACTTTCAGAACACACTGGGAATCACACGAACCCGTTCCTCGGGATTACAAGCAGCGTATTTTGGGTATTTCCCCCTCTCCTCCCGAACACGCTTCCTATGCTGACCAATTACGTAGGGCGTACCCCCTTGCTTCCCTTGGCTATGCTAACTGGATGCTTCGAAATTGGGGTTACAAATCCGTATTTATATTGGGTCTATCTCTCTATGGCATTGGAGCCCTCTGTATGTGGCCGGCTGGGTTACATCAATCGTTTGGTGGATTCTGCGGTGCAACCTTCGTCATTGGTTCTGGACTGGGATCGTTGGAGACCGCTGCAAACCCGTATCTTTCAGGTAGGTGGTATTTATTATGCATACCAAACCCTTGAACGATTGCTGATCGAATGCTCGATAGTTTGCGGTCCACCAAAATATGCCGAGATCCGAATCAACTTTGCTCAGGCTTTCAATGCCATAGGCACAGTTGTAGGGCCTGTACTTGGCTCGTATGTGTTTTTCACCACAACAGCGGATAGTGTCAGCGCTCTGGAAAGAGTTCAATGGGTTTATCTCGCCATTGCAATCTTTGTCTTTTGTCTTGCAGCGGTTTTCTATATCTCCGATATTCCTGAAGTGACAGATGCAGATATGGAATACCAGGTTGCTTTGACTCACGTTGAAGAGAAAACTGATTCATTCTGGAAGAAGTATCAGTTGTTCCATGCTGCATTTGCACAGTTTTTATATGTGGGTTCGCAAGGTATGTCTAATTGCTTTATTAATTTCTTATTATTGTTATTAGCAGCTTGTCTAACAAAACACTCTAGTGGCAATCGCAACATACTTCATCAATTATTGCGTGGAAACAAGACCAAATACCTCTAGTGCCTTAGGAGCAAAATTTCTGGCCGGTGCGCAGGGAGCCTTTACTGTTGGTCGTTTTTCAGGGGCCTTCTTCATGAAATTTATCAGGGCCAGATGGATTTTCCTTGTATACCTTGCTGGCGTTTTTATTTTCCTAGCTGCATCAACTACACAAAGGGGTAATACTGGTGTTGGTAAGTACTCACTCCTAGAAGAGGTTATTGAGAATATGATTGATAGTTAACCTCTGGTAGCTATGCTTTTCGTGGTTTTATTTTTCGAATCAGTTTGCTTTCCGACCATAGTCGCGCTTGGGATCCGTGGCCTAGGAAAACATTACAAGCGCGGATCTGGGTTCATAGTTGCTGGTGTTTCCGGTGGAGCAGCAGTGCCACCTCTTCTAGGCTATGTTGCTGATTTGCATGACTCCACTGGTTTCGCAATGATAGTACCAACGATTGTAAGACCCCTTGTTATTTAATTATTCTCCCCGCTGTATACTAACATGGTTATACTTAGCTTATGGCTGTGGCATGGACTTATGCTATCTGTGTTAACTTCGTACCGTCTTACCGTGACCCAGCGGACCAAATTGGAGATAGCAATATTGGAATCACGGATGCTAGAGCAGATGAGGAGCATAAAGGCGCTGCTAAGGCTGCTGATGCCACAGCCGAGGAGAAAGAAAAGTAGATAGAACTCGCTTACATATGTACTTCTCAGTACAACATATTGTGGCATTGTTCAAGCTAGATTTGGAGAAACTAAATTTAATAGTTTCAATCATTTGAGTAATGACAGTATTGAAGCGCTCAATATTTTTGTGTTCTAGTTACAAAGATACATCTCACATTATCTTTTGCCAAAAGCAAACTACATGTAAGTACAAGAGTGAAAGGTTTATATCAAACTAGGAAATACTCGTAAAGGATGTATATACCAGCAATACTAACTATCAATATAACAAAGGTCGTCCGAATAGGTAGTTCAGACTGCCCCGATTATGAAGAGACAATAAAATCTATGGTGGGGAGACAATAGCTTCGCAAGTAAAAGGAAGGAAGAAGTAAAGGGGTGGTAGTTAGAACACATAACCACCAAAGTGAATAAAATAAGTGTATGACATAAAATATGCTGATTGAATCGAAGATAAACGAGAGTCGATGTGGAAGAGGGCGCGTACTTGAGAGGGACGGAAACTGACGAGATTCCAAGTTATCAAAAAGGGCAAATGGTATCAACGGGGTCATGTAAAAGTAATGTAAACGAGAGGCTAGGTAAAAAGGGAGGAATATGGATACATAAGATATAAGAATAATCCTGGAGAAAATAGACAAACAGGGACAAAAGCAGAGTTTATATATAGCCTGACAAATGAGATGGAAGTAGATGTAACGCAGGGGATATCACAATGGAGTAAATTCGTGTCATTTTTTGTTGGAAAGAGGAGGGAAAAAAGAGGACGAAAGGAGAGGACGAAAGAGAACGAAGGGGGGGAGAAAGAAGTCTAGGTGGCTTTGGGAGTTGAGGAATTTTTAAGAGAGGTGAGAGAGGATGTTTCGGCAATATTATCCAGCGATTCACTTGCGTTCAAGCTGCCGGGAGAACCGCCCTTGGCTTCTCGAAGTGATGATGAACGTGGCGGGCGCAAAGGAGACCGATCATGCTCTGATGACGGCATCTTTGAGAAAGGTGGCAGTTCGGTGATTTCAGCGGCGGGGAGGAGTTGACGGGGATCAGGGGATCCTTCACGTTCAGAGGTGGAGCGAAGATCTGCTGGATTCATGGTGGCAGCGGCAGCGATTGCGCTGGCATATTTCGCATCGAGCTGAACGGAAGATGTAGATTCAGGGAAAGGCGGGGCCCGATCATCAGTTGGACTGAAGCAGTCGACTTCTTCCGTGGTGTCGTCTGGTAGTACTTCATCCTCTTCTTCTTCTATAATCTGGCTCTTTCGTGCTCCGGCCATCATTATCTCGCCTGAGGCTACGCTGCTGGCCCTGCTACGCATGAGACTGGGAGTACCGGGCCCAGCGCCAGATAGCATGTGTGTTGAGCTAAGTGAGGGCCCCTTGAAGGTAGCTCGCTTTCTGCGAGCGAAGATAGGTCCAGAGGAAGGTGAAGGGATAAGAGCAGGCGCAGCTTCGTTGAAGGCGCTTGTTAAGCTATTGTTGGGACCTCCTCTTACAAGTCGAATGTTGCTTGGAAAGATGGACATGGATGTTGGTGTAGCGGGGAGGATCTTTATGGAAGAATGAGGAGAGCGTCCGAGGCCTTTGGCGGATGTACCGGTTGGAGTAGAGACGGTATCGATGCTGTTGGAGGATATGGAGGATGTTTTCGAATGGGAATGAGCATGATGAACAGTGCGAATGGAAGAGACTGACGAAGAAGTAGACTTGCGTCCTCTTAAACCAGCAGAGGAGCGGCGGTATGAGTTCCGAGGGGTCAACGGAGATGGTGAGAGGGAGTTGCGGTGATGCGAGTTCGAGGTATTCAGGGGCCGTTGAGCGTTAGAAGAAGCCCTCCTGGCACCGGGGTAGGAAGCATTGCTGAGTGCCAGACTACTAGCATTAGAAGATCGTTTCGCTGTGGGAGTTTGCTGGTTTTGAGGAAAAGTAGGGCTCGTGGGAGTGACGGCTGAATTCTTGCTGGAAGTGTCACCCTTTTTCGGGGAACTTGAATGATTAGAGAGGAATTTCCTGGTAGACGAGGACTTTGGATGTGGTGATTTGGCGCGTTTGGTAGACTCTATTATCCAGTGTTTGAGCTGGGCCAACTGGCTGATGATGGGATATTGGCGACGGCGGGTGCCTTGCCGTCGTAATATCCCCTGAGGGCGAGTTAGATCCGGTTGAGAAGCACTTAGATGATAGTTGCTTCCTTTGGAGATCCGTCTTTCCTTAGGAGGAGGCACAGGGCGGCCTCGAGAGGTAGATCTAGTGGGTCGAGGGAAGTCCTTCTCTACCGGAGGAGGCGGTGGTAGCGGAGGAGTGAGCAGTCCGTCTGAAGACGGCGCAGTTTCAGGCAGCTTCGGTAGGTCTGGGACATTCAATTGCTCTGTACGAACGGCAAAGTTAGCATTGATAGCATGAAGGATGGAATTGAATCGGTTGGTTATTCTTACGACTTGTTAAGCTTCGCCTCTCCCGTCTGCCTCGAGTCCTGGGTTCTTCCGGGTGCCCTTCCTCATCGACCTCGACGAGAGCAGCAGAAATCCGTTCCAGCCGGCTGCTTGCAGCACTCAGTCGCCGAAGATTCTTAGCCTCTGCTTCCTTTTCCCGTCTCTTTCGTTCTCTGCGTTTCTCCTTGCGCTCCTCCTTTTCGATCAGCAGCGTCCACCAGCCTGCCAGAGCATCACATCGCTGTGCTAGCACATTCTGCATGACCTGTTCCGTATTTACGCCTGCGCTCCGCATACGCTCCAGTGTTGCCTTTTCCAGCGGAGTCGAAAAAGGAGGAGGGCGAGTGAGCTTCAGATTGGCCTGTTGCTGCGGTGCAAATTCAGCCAAGAACGGATGGGCCAGGACGTCACTGAGGGTCGGACGGAGAAGCGGACGTTTTGAGAGAAGCATATTAATCAGGGATTTGGCGTCGTCCGGGAACCGATCGGTATACTTGGGCTCTTCGGTGAGGATCCTGGATTTGGTGACTTGGTCATGGTCTTCGTCCCATGGCAGCTCTCCAGCTATGAGAGCGTAAAGAATGATCCCCAAACTCCAAACGTCGACTTTCTCCCCCGCGTATTTCTCGCCCTTGAGCATCTCGGGAGCACTGTAGCAGATAGTTCCGCAGAAAGTCTGGAGATAGCTTGCCTTTCCGTCGTATTCTCTGGTGAAGCCAAAATCGCATAATTTCACATTCTCGTGTTTATCCAATAGGATGTTTTCCAACTTGAGGTCGCGGTGAACGCAGGATTTGCTGTGAACATAGGCAACGGCTCCGACTAGCTGTGTGAATATCTTCTGGGTCTTTTCGATTGGCATGGGCCCGTTCTGAAGGAGGTGGTTGTATAATTCGTCACCTACGCCCTATTAGCATGTTTCCAGCTGCCCATGTAGAGGGTTCGTTTCAAGGCAATGCGCACCAGGACAGTATTCCAGCACCAGCCACACGAGCTTCTCTGTCACTATCACTTCATATAGCCTCGCAATGTGAGGGTGGTGGAATTGGCGGTGGTGGTGTATCTCCCGGGCGAGGTTGGGATCCTCTCGCGACGAGGACTTGAGCACAACCTGTCAAGCAGCCTTAGCCTCTGTCTAGCAACATATGCACACCATGTATCCCTCCCTCTCCCTCCATTTCTTATCCATCGTACCTTTGATCCATTGGTGAGTTTGTGTGTAGCGAGGTACACTTTGCCAAAGGAGCCCTTCCCTATCAGCTTTCCGAGAGCGTAGTTCCCGACATTCCGCAGCTCCTTTGAAGAGAACTCGCTGGACGCGAACACCCGTCAGCATCTGTCTGTAACTGTATCCGTATCCGCATCCTTCCCTCCAGCTGTCGTAGAGTATATGTGTTCGATATATCAGAGGCGGGACTTACTTCAGGAGCTCATGGTACGAGTTGACAAGCTGTTAAAGAAAGAAGAGAGACCAGCGTCAGCCAACACCCCCGTCTCTACCAATTGATATCTCCAGGAACAAAGACAAAAGGGCCCGTCTGCCGTCTGCCAGAGACTCACCTTTTCCCTCTGAAGCTGCGACTCGGCCCTCGACCGTAGAGGTGGCATGTGTAGGCAGAGCTGTCCGCAGCGCGGGCGACGTCGAGGCAGGACGCAGTTTGGCCGCTGGTAGATGAAATTCGCCGGCCGAGTCTATCGATCAAGCTGCATCCCATTCGAAGGAGGAGAAGAGAAGCAAGAGAAAAGTCCAGCAGCTGTGTTTGTCTTCTTCTTCGCCTGTTTTTTTATTTATTTTAATATCCTGGTGGATGGCGAAAAGAGTCGATTATGACGATGAGCCCCTGGTTCGCTCCCCTATTAACGCCATCCAAAAAGCAACGAAGAGCCGTGAGAACAAGGAAAAAGACAGGAGACGAAGAAGACGAAGGAGAAGAAGAAGAAGAAGTAGAGAGTATCAGCAAGGAGGAAGTTATGTATGGAAGACAGCAGTCGAGACGAGACGGAGGCAAAGAGGAAGATCGATATCGAGGCGATGGCGATGCGAAACAGACTAGGTGAGTTTGAACTAGTTAGGGGTTTGTTTGAGGGTCGCGTTTCTTTGCTTTTATTTCTTGTGGTTCTAAGTATGTAGGCCCTACGGTAGTTGGATGGGATGATACAGAGAGACAGCTTGGTAGTTGACGGTATCTGATATTGAAGGAGATAGATGGCTATGGCAGACGGGAGTCGCATGACGGCGTGAGTCTGCTGTGTTACGCGGATATAATAGTTACTCGATCAGAGAGGCCGTGGACAGTGAAGCAAGTAGCAGAGTGACGGCATCACGTCTGCTTCCACGGGAGCGAGCCCAGGTGTCTTCGTACACGTCGACTGGCACACAGCATCGGGTCGACGGCGTCAAGTTCTTCTCCTTTTGCTACTGATGCTGCGTCTCTCTCGCCAAAGAGTCCCAGAGACGCAAGGCCGAGATATGAATGGAGCAGATCTTCCGGCAGTCTTGATTAGTCCACGAACCAGCACAGGGGGGACATGCATCGAGCAGGCGGATAGGCGGGAGACAAGGCTTCAGACTTACCTGGCAGCTCTCCAGCGGTCTTGCCAAACCCCCCGATCATATGCTGGGTCTTCTCGAGCAGGTAGCGGCGGTTGGCCTGCGAGTCGACCAGACCGAGCTGGTCAAGCATCTACCAACCGCCTGTTAGTCAGTCTCGTCTTTAAATATACAGCAGGGAGGGAAACGGTTTGAGACTCACGGCGAGAGAACCAGTGACCCAGAAGCAGTAGCAGGTGTCAGCTATCTTGTTGGGTCTGCCGTTGAATCCGGCGCAGAGGCTCGTTGATGGTGACACCACTTCCAGGCCTGGCAGCGAGGCTATGGCGTCGTCAAGGGATATGCCAGCCTTGTTCTGATCTTGTGTATCCATCACTGGCTTGCCGTTACCTTCAGTCTCACCTTCGCCGTCTTCTTTATCTTCGGCTTCTTCCTGCTCGATAAACGTAGTCTGTCGGTAGACCAGCCATGATATCAGACGCTCATACTCTTCAGATCCACGCACAGTGACAACCAAGGACGTGAAATTCCTCTCCGGCTGCAGACATGCAAGAAAGGACAGTGTACCAAGTGCACAGTACGTCAATCCAGCTACCAATTGTGTAAGTAGACTAATCTTTCAACGGGGGGACATTCAAGTTCACATACCGTTGGACTCGTTAAAAGGAGACTCTGCAAATCCACCGTCATACGTCTAGAACAGAGTCAGTAGATGTATAGATCTAGATAGAACAAAGCATATGAGACACTCACCTGGCAGGCCTGCACATAATCTATCAACTTTTCGGCGTCAATATCACTCCCTATATCAGTATCGTTCTCACCGCGCAAGATATACCTGATACCCGCCGCACAGCAGCAGAACCTCAGGTCTCTCGCTCCATCAATGCTTCCCCCCGGTCCCAGAGTCTGTCCAAACGAGCCGTCTTCACGCTGCATGCTGCTCAGCCAGGCCAGACACTCGCTCCGCCTGACCCGCGCCAGGTCGTCCTCCAGTATCAGCAGCGCCACCAGCGCAAAGAACGTTGCAGGCACATTCGCCGGGTCCCAACACTCGTTCTCAGGCGTCCTCTTCTCATCTCCAAAGTTGGCACCTGTGAAGCCGCGGAACCCTCCCGTCGGCACCTGGCAGTGGTACAGCCAATTGACATAGCCCGTCCTCTCCGCCGCTGATATCACTGGCTTCTCGCCGCCCAGCGCACCCAGCAGGTCAAGCCCGGCCAGCGTAAAGTACGCCAGCGTCATCCGGCTGGAGTCATTGGAGGTATAGGGGTGCGGGAGCAGCGTCTTGAGACAGCGCAGAAAGTACTTGAGCTGGCGGTCTTTTCGCAGCGCCATGGCAGATGTAGCAGTTCTTGTCCAGCTGCTAGATGCTCATGCCGGGGTATACTTTGCATCCACGTAGTTTAATGGTAAAAATATCAGCCTTAACTGTGGCTTTAAGCAGATATCAAAATGGGCCTGTCTGGTGGGATGTTTCGATAAGGAAGAACCCTGCAGCGTTTCTTTCTTAGCCGGCGCTGCTAGTAAACAAAAAGCGTCACTCTTCAGCTACCAACTGACAGACAGCAACATTCCACCACCACGACAACGATCAAATGTAAGGCTCAGCCAGCACCGAGACCACCGAGCAAGAGGCAAGAGGCAAGAGACTGCACTGCGCTCTTCCTGTCCTCCGACTGGGATCCTGCGGGAGGAGAGGCAGCGCTGAGCTGAGGCCATCCGCCAGCTGCCAGGGACGACTCCTCCAGCACCAAACAGCCACAGCGAAGAGACAGCAAGATGGCCCGGATATCGTCTAGGACCTATATCAGGCTGCATGCCCTGTTCCAGGTCGTCCTGGCCGTCTACTTGACCTTCTCTCGCGAGTCCGTTGGCGGCTCAGAGCTGGTGTACAAAGTTCGGGACAGACTCAGGATCGTAAGTCATACACTTCCAGGGCCTACAGAATAACTTGAGAAGACGCCGTTTGATTTCTAGCAACTCGTTACTTATTGGACTGTTTGACATTGATCACGGTATGCTGATTGTGCGTGTTTAGGACAATATCCAGCCATTCAACCTCCCGCGCTCGCCGTTTGCGTACTGCGGCATCTTGCTCCTCTCCTTCGCTCTCTTTGACCTGACGCTGGCCATCAAGCTGCCGACACTGAACCACGTACTGGCAGTGGCTGAGTTCATCCATCGCCAGCAGCTACGACAGCAGCAGGAGCGGCAGCAGAGAGAGTCTCTTCTTCAGTCTCGGGCGTCGTTGTCTTCGTCTACCGCACTACCTCCTCCGATAATATCAAGATCAAGACTGCCATATACCCGCCCACCAACGTCTCGAAGCTCCTCTGCTTCGTCCACGACCTCGTCTGGTTCAGGCTCGTCCACCTCTACCGAGCTCAATGAAGCTGCTTTGAAGATCACTGCCGAATTCTCGTCACTCTACCGCCAGCTGTGCATTCTCCTGGTCACGCTTCGGTCATGGATATTCATGATCGTGTCATTGCGGATTTACCTATCTCCTGACACAGAATGGGGTGCTGCATCTACGGCTGTGCCATCACCAGCCACAATAGTAGGAATGCCGGCAACGAGCACTTTGGTTGCAGGCAGTGTCGCGACTCCTTTCCAATCTGCGGCAGGAAAAACTATTTTATGGCTGGACCAGAACATGCATTTCACCAGGGCCGGACTCAGCACTGCAGCTGCTGTGTCTGGATCTACACTGGGGTATGATGTCAATGATCTCAAGCGGAAGATCGTACTCGGTTACGGGGTGCTTGAACTGATGTTCTCATGCTGGGTAAGTACCTTTTTGTATCCTTAATGTGAATCAGATCTAATACATATGATAGATACTGTTTGCGCTTCGGCATGAGAAGAAACAAGCTGAGAACCAACTTCGCTCTGTTGGCATAGGCGTAGGTGCTGATATCATTGCCGCTATGCGATGACACCACGCAGTCAATACGCTATTTTACATATACTTCTACACAAAATGATATCCCTGCCTTTATCCTATTTCTATTTTACTATTTTACCATCTTCCTTTTCTCTGTCTGCTGCGTTTCATAGCGATGGGTTCTGTCTTGCTTGCTTTATGACGGATTAGCGCATATACATACACTAATAGACGAGGACATAAACCAGGATTCAAATTGTTGTATACATACAACTGCACAGCTCTTTGGCCCTTTGATCCCCGGGATGCGAGGGAGGCTGGCGCTGGGTTGCATTGAATAAATGCATGCATGAAACACGTAGACAGCTCAGCCCAGCCTCATTCTCAACCAGCATCTCCTGCCAATGTACGGTGTACTTAACTAGAATAGCGCTCGCGGCCTGCTTGATGTGCTTGATCTCTGAAGGCACCTGAACCACCTCTTTCCGATAATCCTAACATTAATATCAACACCCACTGCTAATGGCTTCTAATTCTGTCAAAGGTTCAATTCTCTCAGCCGTAATCGAAAATAATGCATCCCTGGCGAACCTCAAGTTTGACTTCTCTCTGGTCAAAGTCGAAGCGCCTGTCGAGTTTGAGCGGCTGGGATCTGCTCTGACAGTTCGGAGACGAGATGAAGCCGAGTATGGCCCTCAGCACCAGACAGCTCGACGGCTGGCAGCGTTATTCGAACCCCTAGTCCCGTCTACACCAAATCTCATATCCGCTTATGGCAAAAGAGTCTCCGAAATCATCGAGTCACCTGGTATCAATCCCGTCGGTTCTCGAGCTCATGGCCCGTTCAGGGACTTTATTGGGGCGGACGGGACAGCAGTATGGGCGGCTGCGACGTCCGGGGTCGCAGCGCTAGGTATCTATCTTCTCTCCTGTCTGCTTGTACGAGCGTGGGATTCCAAGGAAGCGATATCAATCTGGGTCGAGCTGGTCGACAAGAGAAAGCAGGAGATTCAGAGTGCGTTTGAGAGAAATATCTCCATGTCTACAGCCAGCGCCATGAGCTCTCTACCACCAATTGCTAGAGATGATCTCGCACTGTGGGATGCAAGCTCGCGCTCGTGGCTACGCAGTGCCGATCAGGCAAAGCAGCGTGAGCATGATCAGCTGTTACTCATATCGAAGAATATCAATATGCCGTATTTGAGGAGCTCTTCTATGTACGACACGGTGGTTTCGACCTGGAAACGGGCGATGCTGGCTGCCGAGGATCTGCTATGCGGTCGCCCTCAGTCGATATCCGACGCCGGTGTGATCTTAGCCCTTTCGTCCTGGCACCTATACCCAGACCTGATCGTCCTCAGGAACAAAACAGTCAACGTGAAGTTCGGAGACCCCTTATTCCCTAGTACTGGGGTCTGCACGATTGGGTTTGAGCAGTTAGACGAGGACACAGAAGGTGTCCGTTGGTCGTTGGCCCTATCCCATCTGCAGTACTACGGAGGTGCTGCGAAAGTTACGGGACCAGTAGACCATTCTCGAGTGACTATCTCACAGCTGCGCATTGTCGCTTTGGGAGGTCTCCTTGGCCACTGGGGGGTTGTCCCGAAAGAATTTGAAGATGCTGTTGGGCTATTCTGTTGCATTGGAGAAGCTATGGATTCTTCGGCCCCTGAAAATCCACAAAGATTGGGTAGTCAATTGCCAGGAAGGTGGATTTATCCTATTATCCAAGCTTCCAGGAAATTGAACTCATCTAGGGGGGAAGAGAAAGAGGAAAATATCAGGCTTCTCAAATACGGTCAACGGAGAGCGCAGACGTTCCTTCGGCGGGACAAAGATATAATTCCGCCTTACTTTGGTCTCTGTAACCAACTTCTCCTCTCAGCGTTTTCAGGAAAGGACTGTGACATTGTGTATTTGCGAGGACTTGCACAGTCTACGGGCTACGCGAGTAGTGACAGTCTGATTGTCCAGCCTCACTGGGTTGGAGGGAGTTCAAAGATTGGAAATCCTCATTATTTCGAGTATGCCACAGCGGTTCCTCTCTGGATAAAGGCTCCAGGCAAGAGGAGTTCGAGTGGAGAAGAGGTTTACAATGAGGTGCATGCAAGATGGTACTCCAAAGCTTTCGGTAGCAGTAAAGACATTATTGAAGTGGAAAAGGACATCAACAACCGCATCGCCCAGGTCTCCAGTGTCAATGAGCGATGCCATTATTCTAGGTACGGACATACCATGGCAAATGATGACATGACCTGGCTAAACTGGAATAATTATCCGCCGCTTTTACGCCACCGAGCACCCCCAGGATTTGCCAGTCGACGAGCGGCTACATCAGACTTGGATTGCTTCCTACAAGGCAAGGTAAATAACACGTACCACTCTCCACCGCTAGAGTTTTTAATAGCACCCAAAGGAGCTTTGGGAGCTAGGTTTGAGTTCACCAGCGTTCATGGAAACCGGCACTTAGCTCTATGCGTTAGAGACACGGCCAACTACTGGGACCGGTTGGAGGGCGTTGTCAAAAGCAACATTACAACCCCGGCGCAAGCTGTTCAGTATCTTCGTCAATATCCGATACAAATATCAAAACTAGATGAGTACCTAACCACAGTGTATCCGACAAGAGGCTACTCAACTGATATGCAGATATTCATATTAAGCAATGCTGAAGATGTCCCCCAGTCTACCGCTACTGCTCTGCACGCCTTGTATATCTCCACGCTCATATACAACAACCTGGACCAGTCAGCTATACTGTTGCGCATTACCTCCCAACCACTATGCAATGCTACTTGGGTACGAGCACAGCCTGACCCGGCAACGAGGGCGATCATACCAGGGCCGCTCCTCACTAGACAAGAAGCCTTTGCCTGTATTGCCCACTTCGATTCAGGCCAGGCGGATGTCATCCCAAGGGCTCTAGACAGTGCTTTGGCAATGTGTACCCAGAACTCGATTTTTGTAGCAGCAGCGGTACTATCTGATCCCCTGGAAGATGTTAAGGGGTACGAAATCAGGCGGCTGGTGGGAAATATTGGGAAGAGAGGCATATCGATGCTGGTTGCTCCCCGCAACCCACGGATTCGCGAGCCCAAGTATGACCACTCTATCGTCAACCATGCACCCTACGACGGGAAAAGGGAGAACAACTTCAATGACACTTCGCTACATCTCTCATTTACCGAGTGGACTATACCGCTAGCTACGGCAGATAGCCAGACTATCGACCAGGATGTCTTCCTGGTTGAGTCTGTCATCTCAGTGCGAGACCGAGGAGAGTTGGTGGCTGATCTTGACATTCTCGGCATTCATGAGGATAAGCTGATGATCAGAGATGAGGCCTCTCTTAGCATCCTTACCGATGGGGTCGATGACGATGCCATGCTTACTGGTGACCTTACGTCTATAGATAGCTGGGAGGAGCTGCTTGATCCCCCCCTGGGTGTGGGTGTATTTCGAGCGCATGGGAACTGGGTTGCCCGCCTTGCTGCCACCAGCATATTGATGCAGAGGAAGAAACACAAGGAAATGGCCATATTCAACAAGAGTATTAGCCCGAAGTCGTTTGGCCCTGCTTTACCCATTGTGAAAATGAGAATAGAGAATCTTCAGGGGTCCTTTATCCTCATAGACTGAGTTGTGATAACCATAGGCTTAAAGCTATGTCTACGAGAGGGCGGCAGCATCATCAGTGGAGAACCTACACGCGAGCTGCATGAGCAGCTGTAACTAGTGGCTACATGCCTTAATAGTGACGATGGTATAGATTATCCGAGATCGATATGCGGGGATGCTGGTTGTATACTTCCATCTGACCGGATCCGCTGCAGCTGCACGATGACGACGAGATGACGACGGCACGAAAGCGACTTAAAGACCAGGGATGGGGCATGTTTATAGGATTAAGATATTTCGTAATAACAAGCTAGGATCAGTCTCCTCGTCACCCGTCAAGTTAAAACAAGAATAAAAAAGCAAAGCAACGCAATCTGTGCGAGAGCAAGTTACATAAGGCTATAAATTGCAGGATATAGGATATTAAGTATATGATATTGCATTAAAAAGTGGTGGACAAAGGAGATAATATGGAGCAAACAAACAGAGGGAAGCTCATCTCCGCGAGTTCGCCGTTGTGTACCTGCTCCTCATACTTTGGGTTTCCTTCTTTGTTTAAAAGTAAAAAGAAAAAAAGATAATGTTTGGCTTCTGCGCTTCACGCGCGAACTGACACTCGATAGTAGGGGAGCTTGTAGTTAAGCTAGTTAGTTTAAATGCCCAGAAGACCCGGAGAGCTACGCCACAGCGATGACGAGGGCAGCAATGGCAGCAAGGAGGCCGCCGTTGGCGTTGACGGACGCAGCAGCGTTGCCGGTCTGGGTTGGAGCACCGGTCGAGCCAGAGCCCGAGTGGGTAGCGGACGGAGAGCCGGTCTGGGTGGCAGAGCCGGACGGGCTCTCGGTGGCAGACGGCGAGCTGGTGCCGGTGATGGCGGTGCCGGTGACAGAGCCGGTCTCAGAGGTGTTGCTGCCTCCAGAGCCAGACGAGGTTGGAGTAGCAGAGGGAGAGCCGGACGAGGCAGTTGGGCAGACGGCAGAGTCAGGGACGTTGACGCCTACGCCGCCGCAGATGGCTTTGGCGAACTGGATGGTCTCTGAGTACCCGGGCAGCAGCGTTAGCAGATCGCAGTAAGCAAAGAAACACAGCATAGCATAGCATTGCATAGCATTGCATTGCTAGCTGCAGCAGGGCAGGACAAAGACGTACTCTTCTGCTCCTCTGGGGTGCAGGTTGTAGCAACGCAGCAGGTGATGGCGTCGAGGAAGGACTCGCTGGTGCAGACGCACTTGACGTCGGCGCCGCAGCTAGCAGGGAAGCCTTTGCTGGCGCATTGTTGCTGTGAGAAGCGTTAGCTGGCGGTGATACCGTGATACAATAACAATAATGTCTGCTGGTTCATGCTGGCTCATTCATGCTGGTTCAGCGGAGGACGTACAGCGCACTTGGGGAGGTCGCTCACGCCCTGAGCGGCGGCGACAGAGACGAGAGCAGCGACGGCGACGGCAGAGAACTTCATGATGGCGGCTGGCAGAGACGAGCAGGCGTAGATCGTATATCGTAGAGCGTAGACGTAGATCGTAGACCGTAAAGCCGTGTCGGTGATGCTGTCGATGATGTCGATGTTGCGAGGTTGAGGATGAGACGAAAGCGGCCGACGTTAAATATTTAAGGCAAAAAGCGAGCAACCACCAGGCACAAGCAAGAAAAACGCACGCGAACGACCTGCTGCCCCTGGATCCATGGCGTTCGTTAGCAGCCGAGCAGCTTAACCACGGACGAGTGTCAGGCCAGGTCAGACCAGGCCCAGGGGCTTGCGGAGGATTAATTGCCAGTCAGTTATTACATCTATCCTACGAGTATCACCTATATTGTCTGCGCTGCTACTCTGTACAAGTGTCTCACGCATCGATTCTGTAACTATAGGAGAGGAAAAAGCAGCTCGAGCAGCCCGTCTTGTGCTCTGGGAGTTACGGAGAGCCGTCCAGTGAGCCTGCGAGAAGCCGGCTGGGATCGAAATACGAAATATTCAGGCTCAATCGACGGCCAGGACGAGGACTATCAACTCTTGTCCCTCCACCGGCAAGCAGACAAGCAAGCAAGCAGACAGGCAGCAAACCTGCACGGCACCGGATAACAAACATCCATCGTCGCATCACCCACAAGAGAAGAAAAGAAAAGAAACGAAAAAAGGGTCGGGATGGATGTCACAGTTGGGATCTTCTGGCTCTGATCTGGGGCAACCCTTGCAACCTCGCGCATGCTTTAGTCCCGTTCTGGTGGCGTGGCTGGCTCGGCTTTGGCTGCTTCTGGCTGCTGCTGGCTCGCTGGCTCTTTGGCTCCGCTGGCTGGTCACGGTTTGCGGCCCTGTCTGGGTGAGCCAGGACCGGGGTGTGGATATAGGGACTAGGGGGATCCTTTGATCTCTATCCACTCGAGTCGTTGCAGTCTGCAGCAGCTGCTTTTATGCTTTACTTTTTACGTACGATCTCTCTTGTCGTTTGAAGATCGGGTGAGCGACGCAGATATACAAAGCCCTGCGGCCGCTTGCTGCTGCTTCTCTCCTTCAACCAGCCCGTCTTCGCCTCGCTTCCTCTGCTACCATGGCGTTAGGCATCCTCGAAGACTCGAAGCTCGATAACGTCCCTGGTCAGTCCTGTCCACATGAAACCGAGAGCACGCAAGAAGAAAAAAATTGTTCAGGGGTGGTGGAGGAGGAATGTGGGAGAGAGATGGTGATATTGACTTGATATAACTATCCGTAGGGACAACGTACGTGCTGGACGACGATGGCAGCTCCGTCGAGACGCCCGTTCCCGGGGAGTCGCATCTGAAATACGACACAAATGGCCCTGTTCCTATCATTCTCGTTCCGCAGCCGAGTGACGACCCCAACGATCCCCTGGTGAGCACCGCCATGTACTTTTTTACATGCACACGCACACACACACGCATAGATGAGATAGAGGACTGACGAGCTGCAGAACTGGCCACGATGGAAACGAGACACGATTTTGATCATTCTCTCCATCACCTCAGTGATATGCGCTACCACGTCTGCCATCATGGCCGCCAACACGGTTACAATCGCACTCAATTACACCATTGATTTCACCCAGGCAGCCCTCTTGACAGGATACCATCTCTGCGGAGTCGGGGTCGCCGGTATCATAATAGTACCTACCGCCAGAGTATGGGGGAAGCGACATCTCTTCTTGCTCGGAAACCTCATAATCGTCATCTCCTGCATATGGGCCGGCCTCAGCAAACGTAGCCATGTTAGCTTGATCTGGGCGAGAATCTTCCAGGGAGTCGGCCTCGCTCCCTTCGAAGCCCTCGTCAACGCTGTCGTTGGCGACCTCTTCTTCGTCCATGTACGTTCGACCAGTCTTCTCCTCCCCTCCGTTTTTGTTCCACTTGATCTTTTCTAACGGGCGCAAACTGTCTAGGAGCGCGGAAAACGCATGGCCCTGTCCAACGTTGCGCTTTTTGGAGGCGCATTCCTCACTCCCGTCATAGCTGGCAAGATGACCCATACCTTGGGCTGGGAGTGGACCTTTTTCTTCATTGCGATCTTCTCCGGCGCCTGTCTGCCGCTCCTCTTCTTCTTTGTCCCCGAAACTGCCTATAGGCGCGCTTCACACCTCAACACAGACATTTTAGGGGACGTAGATCGACGGGCTTCCAGAGGAGCTACGCAAGCAGCTATTGAGAAGGAGGCGGACGCTGACTCCGGTGCCGGGCCTAGTTCAGCTGCCGCGGCTGCAAACGGTGATACCACATCAGCCGAGTTACCACCAAAGGCTACATTCGTCGAATCACTGGCCCTATTCAATGGTCGCAAGACAGACGAGAGCTTTTGGAAGCTTCTTCTACGGCCATTCCCACTCTTTTTCCATCCTAGCATTGCCTGGGTAAGCTCCCTTTGATTATTATTTCCTATATCGATTTGTGCCTTTGACAGCTAACTAACCTCTACAGGCATGTCTTATACAAGGTGTCATCATTGGCTGGACAGTCTTCATTGGCGTAGTCCTGGCCGCACTCTTCCTCGGTCCACCACTCTGGTTCTCAGAGGAAAAGACAGGATACCTCTACACCGGCGCTTTCATCGGATCCGTCGTCGGCCTGTTCCTATCAGGCCTCTTCTCAGACTGGTCCGCCAACTTACTTATCCGCGCCAACAAGGGCAAATATGAACCTGAATTCCGTATCTGGCTCGTCCTACCGCAGCTAATATTCAGCGGTATTGGCCTGTTCGGGTTCGGGTTTGCTTCCGGAGACGTAACCAAGTACGGATGGGTGATACCAGATGTCTTCTTCATGTTTGTTCTTATCGGCATGGTTATGGGCGCCGTAGCCAGTGCCCTGTACATCGTCGATGCTCACCGTAAGTTTCCTTTCCCAGCCTATATCGGCGTTGTGTTTGATTTCTATGGGAGTGCTGGCTGACAACGTGTAGGTGAAATTGCCATCGAAGCGTTCACTTGTTTGCTAGTGTTCAAGAACATGT
The DNA here is from genome assembly GCF_000150975.2 of Nannizzia gypsea CBS 118893. Lineage (NCBI taxonomy): Eukaryota > Fungi > Ascomycota > Eurotiomycetes > Onygenales > Arthrodermataceae > Nannizzia > Nannizzia gypsea. The sequence continues at coordinate 257,604 of NW_003345198.1, forward strand.
TCAGCTTCGTGCTCACTTACTTTGCGTACAACTGGGTGGTTCTCGGTGGAGCCAAGAGAGTCTTCCTCATCATTGGCGGCATCGAAGTAGCCGTCTGTTTGCTCAGTGTGCCCATGTGTAAGAATCTCCCCTTTTTATCCCCTTTGCTATTTTACTCTATTGTCCCCTTCCCTAACTAGGTTATTCCATAGACGTCTTCGGCAAACGTAACCGCTCGTTTTTCCATCGTTACGACATTCTCAAGATGCTTAATTTGTGGTAGGGTTAACGCTATTGCGGGCATATTTTTTTATTAAAGATACCTCTTTTACTGTGTTTACCCCCTATCTCTGTTTTCAAAGTTATGCTTGTCCATTTCGGGATCTGCGAAAAATGCCTTTTGTTATTAGAACTCGTACCACTTGCCATCACTTGCCACTTAGCTGCGAAGTTACGATAGGATGGACGTTTGCTAGACCTTTTGCAGCAATTGTTTCTTCACATATTATGTGCATTATTACATAGTCTTAATCAATACCCAGTTTCCATCATGAATCATATCTACTTATCGTCACTGTCATCAATCTTCTTCTCTTCCGCAGTTGAACCATCCTCATCAACGCTGGTCAACGTCACCATCCAAACAGTAGGGATAGCTAGCACCAATGCACCGATACAGAGACCCCAATCCATCGCAAACTGCGTCAACGGAGCCGCACCGAGCGCATTGACTCTCCAGGCCATTGCTCCTCCTGCAGCTTGGAACGTTTTATACGCACCTACCAACACAGCTGCCACAGCCGCAGAGTTAGACATGGTACCAATCAACCAGTAGCAGTACCCCTGCCACAAGGCATCGTATGCCCCGTAGAAAAAGTACAACCAGATCGGGCCAGTAGCAATCTTAGCATCTTTGGCGTAATCAATGTCCTGTTTCAAGCCGTGTGCAAGTCTATCATCCTCCCAGCGCTGGAATGCGAGGCCACCGCCCCAGATAACCATACCAGTTACCATAAGTGTAGCCCAACCGAGCCATGCACGTTGCCGGCGATTGAAGTACGCAAGGTCAAGAAGGTAGCCCATGAATAACCCGCCGAACATCTGTGCCATCCAATATATGGCTGAATTAAGTGATCGGGTACGGATGTTGAATGTTGTACCGTTGACATTGTTTTGCTGGTAGGAGTAAAACACGTTTGCACAGAAGAAGAGCGGAAGAACGCATAGTACGCGAACCTGTAGGAGTGCCTGGAGCATAGTAGACAGCCTTTTTCCAATCGATTGGTGCGCAACGTTGGTCTCCGCATCATGTAGTTGCAACAACTTGATGCGCGATGGGGGGCAGATAAAGACGCCAATAACCCATCCGAATACCATGATAACCATAGTTGCAATGTACGTGCTGTTCGACACTGAGCCTTCTTTGGAGTTGAAATTTAGCCCAAAACTAGCCAGGGAGCCGATCATGCCACCCAGATTGAAAATAATCCAGAAGACGGCGATAGCACGCCCCTTTTGCGACTCGGGTACGTATGTTGTCATTATTGCTCCCTGAGTAACCCATAGAAACGAGGCACCAACACCAAGAATCGCTCCAGCAGCTATCACGAATGCGCCGTTGTGTCTTACTGATATGCTGTTAGTTATATATGATCTATATCATTCCAAGGGGGATGTAATGTGAGACTTACTGTTGAAGTTCAACAAACTCGCGCTGTATAAGGCGTATGTCCACCCACCCACTAACCAACAGGCTCGTGGACCAATAACCGAGAATATTGGTCCGACAAAGAACAGGGCCGTAGCTGCTGTAGCAGAGAGCAGTGCAACATTTGCATTGGCAGCAACGGTTGCGTCCACCTGGCCAGAACCCCCGAGGCCCGTGAGAGCATTGTACATCTATACCAAACTGCTTAGTATGCTGCACACACGGCGACTCGGAAGAGACAGGACTTACACCAGGGCAGCAGAAACAGATAAAACTGATCAATATCACTTGGAACCATGCATGGCTATAGATATCCATCCATTTAGATGACTTGGGGCTTTCGGATCCTCCGCTTTCCATCTGTCCTGCCTGGGGTTCTGCAGACACGGAGTTTGTCATGTTTCCCTCCTTTCTTTCTCTTCGTCCCACCTTGAGGCCAACAAGAAGTTATCAACCAAGTAGAAGAGGTCTCATGTACAAATGCCCATGGGAATGAACTTGGTGCTTGGGAGATGTTTCAATATAAATATACGCCACGCCGAAGGATCCATTCGAGCTTCCCATTAAACTAGCCTGGGATCAGGGCGTGGGGAGGTCGCATGGCCACCTCTAGGTGCAGCAAAAGGTTGTATCCATATGCAACATCCTGGGCGTTCAATCCGGGGTAAGACACTCTTTTTCTGTATGTCTTACTCCTGACTGAAAGAATCGAATTCTTAATCGTTGGAGATATCAACGAGGCTGAGGTTCGTACAACCTCCGTCTTACTCCATCTTCAATTATTCGATTCTCAGAATCCTCCTCAGCTTTTTTTAGCCACCCTAGCTATGCGTTTTCACAGCGAAAATCTGCAGTTTCACCCCATAAACTGCTAGTGGGCCGACCAGCGTCACATCTCAGCTGTCCAGATCCTTCTCGGGCGATCAGAGCCCGAAGTGGTATCTCTCCTCGTATTCTTGGCCAGTGATCCCATTTCTTTCTCTGCAAGCAACAGAGACAAAGCAGAAATCTCAGACACAACTCGATATTACCTTGTCAGCAGGAGTTTCTGGTGTGAGCGTTGTTGATATCGATTTTGCGTCGTTGCAAGCAAATAGCGAAGAGGACGTCGCGAGTTGCCTCTTTGGGCGATAACTATCACGTGCAACTGCCTAAATAGTTATCGATATCAATTTTGATTCACACCCTCAAACATCTCTACAGAGTACATCAAACAGAGACGAAGATGAAAATATGAAGGCCTTGACGTCCAAAGAGCTGCATAGGCTAACCAAAGAGCCTGGGGACTCAACTAACTAGCTAGTTAACTACCTGTTAGTTGAATTGGAACCCTTTCATGAGAAGGATGGCACTCAGCCACCAGTATCGTCCACTGACCATCGCAAGTCAACCAAATGGAATGCAACTGCAACGGTAGACTTCTCCAGGATTCTAAGCTCGGATTCTCCATGGTCCCCAGGCACCAGAGGGCCTCATAGTGGGTCGTTATGGCTGGAGACGCGAGTACGGGCTTGCGATCACGACCCGCTCTCAACCTGCCAATAGTTAAATTAGCCAAATCTCATGGCATGAACGCCTTTCGTTTTCTCAAAATGAAGCATCAAAGGCAGATGTCGACAGAGTACATTGATGGCAAGTACCAGAGGATACATTTAATAAGTTAATGCTTAACAGGATGGGTTCCTTTATCGACCTGTCCACCCTGCAGACAGAAGGTTTAAATCCTCGAACTACGAATATAGACCAGGTCTCAACAGTCGAGCTCTGTCATCTAATCAATGATGAAGATGTTACAGTTCCGGGTGCGATTGGCTCCCATATACCAACAATAGCTGCTGCAATTGATGCATTGGCCCCCCGGGTATCCCAGGGAGGGCGCGTTGTCTATGTTGGAGCGGGCACAAGTGGGAGGTGAGCTGACTAACATATTCATCCCGATTTTATTTTGACTGTCTAGGACGACTAATTCTAGGCTCGCATGGGACAGACTTGGAGTGGTTGATGCATCAGAAATACCCCCTACGTTTTCTGCTCCATTTGGACAGTTTGTGGCCCTTATTGCTGGCGGGGATGCAGCAATGCGAAAAGCCCAAGAAGGCGCAGAAGATGATTATCATGGTGGTAAACGGGACCTGGAAAGCTTGAATCTTGACCCTGAGCTTGACTCGTTGATCGGAATTGCTGCTTCAGGCCGCACACCTTACGTGCTATCTTGTCTAGAGTATGCGAAAACCCTCGGATGCATTACCGTTGGGGTAGCATGTTCACATCCTTCAACAATGAGCGCTTCCGGGCTAGTGGACTACATGATAAATCCAGTCACCGGGCCAGAAGTTATTACAGGTAGCACAAGAATGAAAGCTGGCACGGCCACCAAACTCGTGTTGAACATGCTCAGTACTGGAATCATGATTAAGATTGGAAAAACCTACGGCAATATGGTATGCACAGCTTGACACCGTTGCTTTTCCTTTTTCATTACGAAGATCTAACTTCTCTGATAGATGGTTGATGTTAAAACCTCAAATTTGAAGCTCCAACAGAGGTCAAGAAATATCATTCGAAATCTCAGTGGCTCAGCATGCCCATCGACGGATGAAGATATAGATGAGTTGCTTCAGCGCTGTGACGGTAGTGTTAAACTTTCCCTTGCAGTGCTTGCATTAAATTCGACCCCTGAGCATGCAAGAACTAAGCTAGAAGCCTCTGGCGGCAAGCTTTCTGCCCTCTTGATAGCCGGTACAACATCAAAATATGGCCCCAAAGTTGTCGAAGTTAGCCGGTCTACTTTTGAACCCGTAAAATTCATTCTTTACATAGACGGGGGAGGTACAAAATGCCGTGCAATTGTAGTCAGCTCACTATCGCACAGAGGTGAGGGTGAGGCAGGACCTTGCAATGTGTAAGCTTATGATTTTCATATTTCACCGGTATTTTGACTAACTACTCCACTAGGTCTGACCTCTCCCTAGATTCTGCAATATTAGCAATCATACTTGCCGCCGAAAGAGCTCTTGATAACCTGTCATCTCGTTTACAGCCTAAGAACCGGGCTTTAAATCTCCAAAATGTGGAGTTCACAGCAATTTGGATTGGAGTTGCTGGGTATGATCGGCCTCAAATGAAATGGGCGCTTGACCCTAAACTGTCATCCGAATTTAGACTTGCCAAGAATGGAACCTTGAAGCTGTCTAATGATATTGAAGTCCTGGCATTGGCGCCTTCAGCTAATGATGGCCTGTCGACCAATTGTCCCTCCACCAATATCGTACTTGTTTCTGGGACTGGAAGTGTTGCGGTAAGGTATTGTTATGACGGATCTACCGGGAAAGTGGCTCCCAATGGAAGATCTGGCGGATGGGGCCACTTACTCGGTGATGATGGGTCAGGCTTTGATGTTGGTCGATCTGCAATACGATCTACGCTTTTTTCTCTTGATATTTTGCGCCATTCCTCTTCTTCAAATGGCACCGATGGGATGCTAAGTCCGCTTTCTCAAAGGGTACTTGATCATTTTGGCATTTCGCAGGATACCAATAACTATGATCTGCTCAGTGCTATATTAACCGATACTGGCACTGAGAGTTCAAACCGCTGCCCCAAAAACAAGGTCGCTAGTGTGGCGAGACTAGTCTTGGATGCCTTTAAGCCCCCCAAGCATCAACCATCAGCTGATCCCTCCAGAGTAGATGGCGAAGCCCACGAAATAATCATACAGGGAATACGGGGACTGATTCGCACGTTGAAGCCTCTCCTACCACAGACCGCTGATTCTGGGAATTGCAATTTAATATTGGGTGGCGGGCTGCTTTCGGGAGAAAATGACGTCTACCGTTCCGAATTAATGTCTGAATTGGAAAAAGATGGGATTATTCCTCAAATTATCTCCTCAACCACAGTCGTCAATGACCCCTGTAGTGTAGGGGCAAAGATTCTGGAAGCAACATATCTGAAGTGACATGTATCCTAGACCACTGGGCAATAACCCAAGGCTCAATACATACATTTAACCTAAGAAACTCTTCCAGCCTTTCTTCTGTTTTTCATCTGCCTTCAATCGAGCTTTCTCCTCCGCAACCCCTTCGGCATGCCGAGACATGTATTTGAACATCATGTCGCTGTCCCTTTTCCCCAGCTCCTTTTCACTCATTAGGCCTTTGCCTCCATCAGGGGAGGTATCAGCATCCAACTTCCCATCATATGGTAATGCGTTTTCATTTCCCACCCCTATAACCTGGATAAGGGAATTGCACTTCTGCATCAGCCAGTCACGGTTATCCATACCGTCTCTCCAGTGAGAAGGCAAAGAATTATACCCAAGCCAACATCCAAGAAGTGCGCCAGCGGCACATGCATTGGTATCTGCATCGCCTGCTTCATACGTGAGCTCTGTGATAATTTTTTCAAAAACGGCTGAATCGGTGAGGATGAAAGATGATTCCACCCCAGCATTGCTTCCAAATGGTGATTGTTGCATACCCATCCGCAGACTTAGGATTGCTGCCCCCAGGCATTTATACACATATCCGATCTTGTATGAATCGTCGAGTAGTAGGTCTGAAAATGTCTTTGCGTAGGCATGTTTATCAAACTCCTCTCGGTCAAGGAACTCTCTGGCGGCAGGCTCGTATATTTCATCTTCCTTCTGTCCATTTGTCTCGTCGGCGGTCAAACGAGTCTTCCGAACCCAAGAGTCAACCCACGAATAGGCATCTTCCATGAGGGTATCCAGGCCCTTTTCGTCCAAAATTTCTCCTCTCAAGATGCCACGGATCAGCCCGGTGGAAATACAGCATGCCAGTACGCATCTTGGGTCCGCGTGAGTAACCAGGGAAAAATCTGTGGCAACCTGAAACGTTTTTTCCAGGTCAAAGGCAAGACAGATAATACCAAGGGGATGAGTTCGCATTAAGGATCCGTTTGGCGCCACATTTCTGTCGCCTTTGACCCAGAACTGATGTGCTTTCTGGTTTGGGTTGTTAAGATATTCCTTGTCAAGGACAATCTACAGAAGTGGGGTTAGAGGTTGCCATGTCTATAAAAAGTAAAGTCCTTTGATGAGTACATACCGATCCTACTGTCTTTCCAAGGCCACACGGAGGTCGGTCTAAAGCCCTTAATCCTTGGACGACCCAGATTTTCAGCCGTTCGGCTAGGTCAATCGTAGAGGGCACTTGACCGTTGTGATGTAGGTATGAGAGAAGTATCAAGAGTGCATGGTCCGTATCATCTGTCCATGCTTTCTAAATGTACGAAGAACAAAGGACAATTGATCAGTAATTACTTTTTTTTGCCAGGAAGATTTCTCTAGCACTGAAACGCACCGGTTCAAATTTGTCTAGAATTGCAGTTCTTCTTAGTGTCATAGTTTCCTACTGGACAGCTACACTTAAAATCAGAGGGGCAGGAGAACTTACTTCGGTGACCATCATTTCGGAACTTAGTAGCTGGATCCACTAGTTGAAATCTACCTTGCGGATACGCGTCTTTGGCAATCTTCTTGGATAGAAACTCTACACTTGTAAGCTATTTTTCTCACCAACTTTGGGTATAATACTCTCTACACAATGTAGACGGAGAAAGAAACCGACCCGTATATAGACCGATACAGTCACCCAATGCAGATCCAAAAATGGCTCCACGGATCTTTTCTTGCACGGCTGCTTTAACAAATGGATGAGTAGATACAAAATCTATCCCTGGGTCAGTTCTTGAAGCCATTGTTGGCTAACTTTGAGGAGTCGCAGTGGAGGGTATATGGTAGTTAAATGTAAGTAAGACTGATAGCTCAATGCTTTTCTGTAATACTTCGTCGTCCCAATAGCTAGGATATATAGGTCTTGAAATTTGCTGCCTGGCGGCTCGCTTGTATACTCAGCCTCCAACGCCAAGCGAACTCCGCCTTGCTGGTTAAGGTTGGCGGGAGGTCCGCGCTATTGGATCCCAACCCAGAGACAGCGAGCCATCATCTCAACCATTATCCATATTTCCAAGATCAAGCTGTAGGCTTGATAAGCTACAACTTGAGAATATATCCTACGCCATTGCTATACATCTATATATCTCCGCTAGAAAAAACACCAAAATGAAGGTGAAGTCTTCTATAGTTAAATGCATAACTATTTAATCTTCTAGTTTTACTTCGAAGAATGTCACCAACTTACCTCAATGAGCCAGTAAAAATATCCGGGGTTTGATCCTCCCGAAATGCCTTTTTCAATTCTCAAGAATAAGTATTGTATATAACGCTGAAAGCGCGAGAAATACGCTCTAACCCTCGTCGCAATAACGGCACGCATGTTTTCCCACTTGTGAGTGGAATTCAATTCTTTGTCACCATACTAGCATGCAACTAGCACCTTTTCTCATTGCTACTCTAACCCCATTTATAACGGTCGAAGCCTACCTAAATCCGGCGAAACTCGTAGCCTGAAAGTAAGCAAAACTGATAGGTAAATTGCATATGGTCCGCCCTTAGTGTAGCTGTTATGTTAGCGCTAGCTAAAACTACTAAGTCCGCTTGGGTCTCATAGGTATGGAATTGGAAGTCACTTTTCATACAGATGAGCCCAATTGCATTTCCTCTCGTAGTGAGATAAAATGAGTGACTGCTGTGCCCACTTTTCTGTCCCGCCTTGACTAGTTAAAACTAAACGTCGATGACACGGCTATGATGCCATAACGAATTTATATGTAAATGACTATGACAGAAAGCCACAAGCGGAGGTTGCCAGGTTGTATAACAGCCTGGGAATGACTGGTTACTTCTGGAAGCCTTGACATGGCATTGATCGCTCTCAAAGAACATTTTAGATGTGGGAAGGCAGACTACCTTACCGCGGCCATGTTACATATGTACCTCTGTAATCCAGTCTTTGGGGCCGAGTGGATATATAGTTATATCTATAACAATTAGCTACAAGGTTAACTCTCCAGCGTGCCCCTTGTCAATCGTTGCTAGATACATGCATACTGCTTTTTTTGGGCGACTCCGTAAGTAGTACTGGGTACTCCATACTAACTGAGTTACTGAAGTATCACCATCGGAACTTGCATATCTGCGGTAGATTTATGAGTCTTAATACCTCTAGTGCCTTATCAGCAAGCCTTGCCTTTAAAAAACCGCCCAGCACCCTTCTTAGCCAGTATGGGAGGAAGACAGGTAGTTCTCAGTACTGTAATCAGTGGGTGAACTAGCCCTTGAAATTTTTAATTTGATAATTTCTTGAGGTATATCTAAATTAATAACAGTATATGCACGGAATATAGAATCAAAACAAGAATGGCGCGATACCCCAGTCTTAACCTGGCGTCAACGAAATTAGTCTTCCCCCTTACATATGATCAATTCACTTGATATCAAAACTCAAGGTTTTGTGGTAAAAATAGAGTTGATTATATAATGTGGTAAAAATAGAGTTGATTATATAATATGCTTATCTGCTGCATCACCTGACCTAACTTTGTTTTTTACAGATCTGGAAGATCAACCTCCTAGTGTTGAAGGTCACTGGTTGGCAACATAACTTGCACCGCCACGAGAATGAACCGTCAAACACGACGATGACAAGTGTTAAAGATAGCCCGAGACCGAACAGAGACAGCCGAATTGTCGGGTTGGGGCCTAAAAATGGTGTGGACAAGCACGGAATAAATACGGTTTCCAAGGGGAAGCTAACATGCGAAAGCGGGTGAAAGTGCTGCGAAATACGAGATTACTTGACGCGCTTCCAATAGCATGGCCTTTCCTTCTGCAGGCGGAGCCTCTAGTTCGTATCGAACAGAGTCGCCTCCTTTTTTTAAGCCCCATGGAACAAGACCCGCCAAGGGTTTCTCACGACGGAATTTTGGATATTCAGCGCCTAAGCTTCGTAAGGGCGTAGTGTGACCTTATGGCGGCCTGCTATGGGACAAGATGCTTGCTGAATGGCTGCGGATCAGGTGAATGCGGTATGGCCTTCAGGGGCTATGTTTTCTAAGAAAATAAAAAAAGAATACCCAGAAACTTTGAGCAGAGCTTATCCGCTCACCGATTGGGAGAAACTTCTGAGCACGGAGTACATATAGTCGCGAAAGGGACACTCGACTTTGTTTCTTTCACCTCTTTGGGTCTCCGAGATTTGCACCTCTACGGCGTAAATTCTTCTCTCTTCAAATTCTCGCGTACCTATCGAGAACTGAATACCACACTCTTCGGAATTCAGTTATCTTGAATCTCGTGATGGCACCTAAAGGCGGCAAAGGCGGCGGTGGTGGTCATTACGGTGGTGGTGGTGGTCGTCATGGCAGCAGCAGTTTTAAGAGTAGCTGTCGTTCCGGTGCATTCAAGAACGGAGCCATTGTTGCTTCGATGGTTTTTCTGGGCATATTTCTCCTCACATTCCTCTGCTTAGGCTGTATTTCTTCCAGCAAGTCAACCGCGATGAAAAAGAGGAACCAGCGGAAATCAAGATCTCTGTGGTGGGCAATGAGCCTTTCTTTAACGTTAATCATAGCGTAAGTTGTCATGCCTCATATCCCGAGATTGAAACCAGAGGAGAACTATAGGCTGACAGATTCGACATCAAAAGCTCTACTATACTCTTTATTACAACGACAGTCATGAGCGAATGTGGATCTGGTAGCAACCTTCAGCTACTTATCACTATCCGAACGTGGTTTAAAAACTGGAGTGTTCTACTCCTTATTGGTGTGATTATGGTTCCTCTCTGCAAACATCTTCACCAACTAGCTGGCAAAGTCCTCGGGCGCGTTGTTGCTATTAGCCATTTCGCCGTTATGGTTATCATGGCGATATTTCTCACTTGTTATCTGGCTTTGCTATCCAGCCTTCCGAATATACGTGGGAACTACAGAGTGGTTCAGGCTCTATCCGATGTGACGACCGGCCTAGGAATCACTTACAATGTAATTGCGTTTATCGGAACGTGCCTAGCGTCTTTCAGCATACTCTTTGCTGTTATTCGAAGCTCTCAAATCCAGAATTCCGTATGTGCGCACCTTTTCTTTAACTACCCTTTTTATTGGTCGTCAACTAACAAATCATGTATAGTGGGCAAAGAAATGGATCTTCATTGTGATGGTTTTCCCAGTCCTTTTGACGTTATTTGATGTCGTGTACGGCTTCCATTTCTCTATTCGACATCAAAGATATACCGTCACGGCATTTGCTGTCTTCACCTTTTTGTGGAACTTGTTCTATACCATGTCATACCTTGCTGTTCTGTACATTGCCTCCGAAGGCTCTTTAGTCCCAATTACGCAGCCAGGAGCAGCGGATCCAAACGATCCCACCAAGGGCGCCTACGCACCAGTTCAGCCCAACCCCCAACAACCATTTGAAAACGTTAACACTGCGTACAACAGCCCTGCGCAACAGCCACAATTCCAGCACAACATGCAAACCCAACCACCCATGAGCCAACCTGGATTCGAACCTGCGAGGAATGACTTCGCTCCGTCTCCACCTCCACAGCAATACTATGACCCTGTCAAGGGCGCCGAGTCCCAGTCCTTGATGCAAGGCCAGACATATGACCAACCTGCACCACAATATCAGAATTACCAGCAACCCGCCATTCCTCAGGCCTACAGATAAACCAGAGGATATGAGTGAAGGTGGGCTGATGTGTGATGAGGCCTTCTTGCTTACAACCAGTCAGGCTTATGAGAGCATTCATGCGTGAAAAACAAAATAATGTGGTGCTGTATGTTTGATATGCTAAAATTCCGGGAGATTGTTCTCTCAGTCTCGAACGCCTATTTTGCATTCGACACGGTCACCGATACCTGATAATGATACCCTCTATGTTTTTATTATATCCAACATTTATTTTTAATAGTAACGTTTAATATCAGAATCCATTGAGTTTACACAGCCAATTCCGTCGGCGGATGCCATCCTACTTTTGTTATATGTACTGAATAACCTGAAATCATCGATATTTAATATAGTGTCATCACTCTAGTAATACACTTAAACGGAATAAGAGAAAGGGAGGAAAAGAAAATACAAGTCAATGTGCTTTTTATATGTAGTAAGAATAGAAGAATATTTTCCGTGAGCTATAGGAAGAGGAAAAGGTAAAGGATGAAAAGGAAGCCTATCGATGGATCAACCCCTTCTACCTTTCTTCTTCTTCTGTGTACTGGAAGAGGTTCTCTCTTCCACTTGAGCCACTGTTTCTTCCTCTTCGGCCTGTTCATAGGTATCAGCTGCCGAGGAGTCAGGGGCAGTAGCGACGACTCGTCCAACGGTCCTCTCATAGAACCAGATGGGAAGTCTGCAAACCATGGTGTCACGGAAGGTGGGCTTGGGAATTTCGTCAGCATCAAGGAGAAATTCCTCCTTGACTCCATCCTCGTTCTCTTCAACAAGGTAGACATCACCCGAGGAATCGACCAGTAGAACCTTGCCATTCTCTGCAATTACACGTTTCCTGTTTCTAGTCTCAACACCGGCGGGAGTGGCTGTACCGGATCCAGGGGCGGAAGAGTCTTCACGGTTGACAGATGGTTTGGCAACCTTAGCGGCCTTGACCGGTTTCTTGCCTTCCTTGCGACTGTCCCGTTCCATCATGCGCTTCTGACGGCGGTTGACCGGTACAGGAGCGGCGCCTTCTTCACCTGTGTTTTCCCCCGTGGCAGCAGCAGTGGTATGTGCACTGGAGTCCGCAACACTCTCTCCGACATTAGAAACACCAGGAACACCAAATTCGTCACCCCAAGCTGCCCGGCGAGCCTGTCTGACATAACGTTGCACGAACTGCCTCTGTCGTTTCCAGCTTAGGACAAGGGCGGCGTAATGAGCAGCTCCGCCAAAGGCAAGGAACAATCCAAATAATACAGTACCCAGTCCAGGACGGAACCGATTATAGTAGTATCCTGTACCTTTCCATGCGGGGAATCCATTGTTCAAGAAATGATCGTAGCGTTCACGGCCGGGGCCCTTGAGAATATCTGCAATTAAGCCTAGACGAGCAAACTGTTGAGTGGCGAGCTTGTGAGCCTTCTCGATCTCGCGGTCCGTAGGCCCCTTAGAGACACGGACCCCAGGCTTAGAGCCGGGTTTGGCTTTGCGCGGGCGGTGGTAGTTGGCGATGAAGGCGCGCTTGACTTTGTCGGGGTGCAATTGTTTGGATTTCTTGCGATAGGCCTTGACAATATCAGTCTGGCCGGCATTGGGCTTGACTCCGAGGAAGTCTGTCCCAGATTGAGTCAACATACGGCCAATTGATGCGGTAGGGGTGTATATCAGGACTGACCGTAAAAAGTTACATTCTGGCCCTGGGTAGCGTGCAGCTCATCTCGCAGGCGGAATATCTCATGGTCTAGACAAGATAAAGTAAGAATATGGCAATATGCGGGTGTACTATCTGAATCGCCGTCTCATGGGACTCCCATACCTTCTTTCGACCAAGCGGCGACGAGGCCAACGAACAGCAGCGCAAAGGCGAGCAACCGCACAAGACCAAAGTGCCTCATCTTGCGCACACCCGCAGCTCTGCGTGGCTATTATCTCCCCAAATACCCTTGACCTTGTGCTCGCAATGTCGACTGCAGTCTGGCAAGGGCTGTCGACGAGAAATTGGCAGCGCTGTCGAAGGCTCCCTTTGCTGGTTCTTCGAAGTTTTGTTTGATCAAACAAAGATGAAAGTTGAAAGGTGGTTGTATTGGTGTATTGTCACACTGTGAAACATTACACAACTTACTGAGGGAGGCAAAGAAGTTTAGCAGGGTAATGTATGTATTACACAGTAATGACTGTAGATACCCAGGAAGACTTGGGGGTTTTTCGGTTAAAAAGGTAGATTTAGGCTCGAGGAATAGTAAGTTTATGATATAGATGCATTTCAATGTGAGACAGCAGATAAATTCGTTGCCATGCCGGCCCTCCATGAAGACTGAGATTCCAAGACGAGCAGCCTAGGGATACCTTTCTAACACAACTCACTATAGTAGAGATATCTACCGGTGCCGTCTTATCCTTCCGTCACTATCGTCTCCCGCTACAGGGCCATCTCTATCCTTCTTATTTCCTTCAGTAGTTGACGAAGATATCAATTTCATTCTCACTCTGATCCGCATCTCAGGGGCTGACTTGCTTATGTCATCCTGCCAAGCCACATCTGTCCACGTCTTTTGCTTTTAATTTCTGCGACTTCGACTTCGACTTCGCGGACTTCACCAACTTCGTCTGCTTCAGCTAGGCTGCCATATTCCTCCCGCGGTGCTTATATACCTCGTTGTCCCCGTCTCGAGTTTGCATTCCACCAAGTCCGTGACCAAACTCGAAACAAAAAGGTTGGTTGACGCTGGAGCTGCTGCCCTCTTGGCAGGGTCCATCCCATCCCATCCCTGTGATTGTTGATGCCTCCTCGTGTGCCTGATATATTTTTGCTTGCTTGCTTGTAAAACGGGTAGCTAACTATTGGGAATAGATAGAACTAGGCCTGTCCAAGCATATTTCTTGCGTTTCATCCTCAGAATCTCGCTTTCTGTATAATAAACCGGCGCAATGGCTAGCATCCAGCTCCCGCTTGAGGCGTTTACCTCGCGCCTGAACCTCTCCGAGAGGCTCAATGGCATTCGCTCCCAATCCATGTCCAGTCGCTTTGCCAACCTTCGCCCCGTCTCTGAGTTCCTGGATATCAAGCGAGTCTCCAAGCCGGCCAACTTTTCTGAATTCCAGAGCCGCGCCAGCTACAATCTCTCTTACTTCTCCAGCAACTACGTTGTTGTTTTCATCGTCCTCAGCATCTACAGTCTGCTCACTAACCTGGCCCTTCTTTTTGTCATCCTCCTGGTCCTTGGAGGCTCGTATGGTATCGGTAAACTAGAGGGCCGGGACCTAGACGTTGGTATTTTCCGGGCCACCACCAGCCAGCTCTACACTGCCCTTCTGGTTGTTGCACTTCCGCTGGGTCTCTGGGCGTCACCATTGTCTACTGCTTTGTGGCTTACCTGCGCCACCGGCGTGTGTGTTATCGGACATGCTGCGCTGATGGACAAACCTATCGAGAATGCTTTTTCAGGGGAGGCGGTCTAGGTGGTCGACCGCGAGCTCCATGTGATGTGCCCCTATGGGGAAGACCACTAGGGGCGTTGCGCGCGGGGAAGAGTGGGGGGAGTCAAAGCAGGCTTACGGAGAGTGAAAGTGATGAAATGGATGAAGAAGACGTTGATAGCGATATAGAGGAGGAGGAAGAAGAGGATTTAGGAGTATCTTTAGTCCCTTTTGTTGGTAACAAAAAGGCTCGGGGCAGCGGTAGTGAAGGCGATGTGATACCCGGGGAGTGGTCTGAGAGTGACGAGGACGAAAGCGTGGATGAGGATGAATACTCAGATCATGACGACGACAACGATGATGATGATGGCCGTGATCCTGCCACTGGATATGGTAGGCGTGAGCTCTCACACAATGACACTATTGCATACGCAGTAGAGCTTGCCATGCGAGATGATGATGACGTTCTGGTTGAAAATGCACTTGAAAAGATCCGATACGCACGAGCAAACAGGCTGGATAACTTCACCCTTACAGATAGGGAGGTTGACGCATTGGAAAGGAGGCGACGACGGAATGCAGAAATAGGGCCCAGCAGACCACGCACCCCGGCTACCAACGAAAGGGTCAAAACGCCTTCAAAAGGGAGTACCAAGCAGATATCCCGCTCTTCTAAGTACAGGAGACCATCTGACACCATGAGCGTTACCGATTCGACTTATTCATCTCCAGCATACCTTGGGCATTACTCTGTCCCAGCTTCTCCAGCTCCCAGCCACGTATCCTTAAGGAATTCCTCGAACAGGTCCAGGCAGCCACGCCCTCTACTATCACCCAGGCAGCAACCGAAACCCCCACCACCGCAGCCACCACCGCAGCCACCACCGCAGCCTCAGTTTTATCCTTTCGGGCCACATCCCTCGATGCTGCCCGGCCCTACTGCCACTGGAGCAATTCCCCTATCCGTGCCTCAATCTCCATACCCCATGTACCCTCGGCCAGCATATCCACCACCGCCTCCGAACATTATGTGTCAGCCTGTGTTTTCTCCTTCACCTTATGATAATTACCTAAACCATCCACCTCCTGATCCATTCGCATTGCATGGGCCACCCCCTTTATCCAACCAAGGCACTAGCAGTATTGGTAATGGTGATGACTCGAGAATCACCGACGGTACACCTAACAGCAAAGTCGATGGGCTAACCCGCCGAAAGAAACCATCAGCAAAGTCGTCTCCTAAAAAGCCAAAGCCTGATTCTACCAAACCACCTGACACACCCAAGCCCGATCATGCAACTCCTACCACATCTACTACCACGGAGACTCCCAAATCCCCTTCGTCCAAACCTACTACCATCGCAACTCGGCATGGTTTTGTTCGACCAAAGAGGAAAAAATTCAGATGGATTTAATTTCCCTTGCTTTTCATCTCCCATCGTCCGCTTGTCTCCTAACTCTTTGCCCGCGCAATGTCTCTTAGAAAGTTTTCATTTACCGGGACGCACTTCATAAGTACTTTTTTTAATACGATTAGACTTGTGCTTCTTATTTTCGGACCTTCTAGCAAGGCATTCTCTCATATAATTTACCCATGGAACGGGCTGCTGTGTTTTAGCCTCCTTTTATAATCATGCATACACTGCAGTTATTTTTCTGGATGAGGCTGCAACAGACTTAATCAACTTCCCCTTCTAGTGCTCGACTGTTAGAATACTTGACCTTAAAAATCGCTTAATTGTTGTCTTCTACTCCGTATACCAAGGTGGTATGCAACTGTGACCGAGATGATATCTTCTTGGCCTGGAGTTTGGGGAAAAATCGGCTTGTTGTCTACATATGATACTTGAGGAGATGCAGAACATCGTCTTCTCAGGTTTTCACATCCGAGTGTGTAACCGTTTCACGCAGAAGGTGCCTTTTTCATCACCAGCGGCTATTATTTGGACAGCAGTACTTCGTAGTAGAAGAATAATGCAAATTGATGCGATGGGGCAGTATCTCGAAGCGCATTTCGCTGGGCCTCTGACTGGACACAGAGCTTAGTTAGTGCTCCCACCTCTAGAAAAAGAAATATAGCCACCCCGGGCACGGAACACCCGCCATCCGAACGAAAGATATGTAATTCGAATAACTAAGTAAAGGGCCTACGAGTCAGCTTGTTATCCTGTTACTAGGTTAGAGATCTAGGAAATAGAAGCTGGGAACGAAGTCAATCAAAGGCTACCTTGCTGGCCTCTGCGCTGGTAGAAAGCAATGGGCATTTTGTTCCTATCCACGTGGTAGTTAACGGCCACTATGTTCCCCTGGCAGGACGGAATAGCCATCTGTTTCCCTGTTGCATCCCGGAATACTATCTCACAGCTAAGAGACGGTTGACGTTGTTGATGCTGGCCTGCGGTCGAGGTAACTTAGGTACCTAAGTTATCCTGGTTAATGCCGAAATTTAAGTCCGCCGGCTTTTAGCGCTGCGACCGATGACATCATCACCCGACAAGCCGAAACAGCTTTTTTTGTATCTCCCGACATATAATGCCTGGCATTTCCTGCAGAGATTCCTATGCGCAAATAATAGGCGCCCAAGCTCTACATCTGTCGCGCTTAACTGTCGTCTGTGTTTGCTCCGCTTATAGAAATATTCAATTGTTGTCGTCGACCTTATTCGCTCGGTAGTTAGTTAGGCAGCACACTCAAGGAAAGCCAGAATCGTCGAAACTCACGTCCATTCGCTTAGCGAGCTCATTCGGCAATGTGGTATATCTCCTACTGGCTGCTCCCCCTGGTGGCGGCCTGCGTATGGCTAGGTATGAGCATCTCCAAGTCCACGAAAAGAAACCAGCTAATGAACCCGGATAGCTACGTTGATAGTCCTCCTGGTGCGGTGGAAGATTGATGGCTCCCCCGTATATGCAACAATGGAGCCAGGCCAGTCCATAGCGTATGTCGCCCATCATCAGCAGCAGCAAACTATGTCATAGCACTGACCCGGTTTGATTTCATAGATATATATCCGATATAGCCGCACAAGGCCTCAAACCGCTGTTTGTAGCAGGATGTGCCGTGTCATCAGTATTCTTTGTGCTAGCATTTATCTCGGAGCGCTGGCTAAGACATTCTTATCGCCTTGTCCCGAACAAAGGGATCTACGACAAGATACTTTCCTTACTTTCGATATTGTTCGCTATGGCTGGGGCTGCTGGACTTATCCTTCTAGCACACTTTGACACCGTTGAACACTCTCGTCTCCATGGCGGATTTCTAACTATGTTCATGTGAGTTCGTTCCGCCCTTGTGCTCCCAACAATTAACGCCTGAATATTGCTAATGTATATATTGTATTTAACCTTAGAGGAGGATATCTTCTTAGTGCTATATTTATATGCCTGGCGTACCTCCGCCTTGGAATCCACTACAAGGAACATAAAATTATCTTCGCGAGCTTCCTGGTGAAGGTGTTTTTCATCGTGATTGAGCTCGCACTGGCAATTGCATATGGAGTTCTTGGAAAGAAAAGGCGAACAAGGGACACGGCTGCCATCATCGAATGGGTCATCGCCTTCATTTTCGCGCTCTACGTACTCTCTTTTGTTGTCGACTTGTTCCCAGCTGTGAAAAGCAAGCACCATATACCACAAGGCGAACGATCACAGGCTATGGCTCAAACATCCTCGAGCCTGGAATCTGGCTCTTATCCCTCGACGCAACCCACGCTAAACAATGAAGCACAAATGGCTACCGACCCGATGGTGGACGTGGGAGCTACGTACCGGGGTAGAATGCCCGCTGCCACTTATAACCCACATACTTATAGGCAGACGCCATTGTCTTGAACATGAGACCTTTTGTATAAATAGGATTTTTGATACCCATTGCATATAATTCGGGGAACACATAATGAAGGCAACTCGGGGCATTTATGTGACCACAAGATGATACTATAAAATTCAGCCATTGTGTCGGTATGATACCGCTAGCATTTAGATAATCTAAGCAGGTTATGTCCATTAACTAGTTACTTGATAGGAGTGAATACTTGACTGATTTCAACAGCTGGCTTTCCTGTACTTCACAGGGAAACTTGAGCGTCAGAGAGTGAATGGCAATGATAGTGACCTGGCGGCTAGGTGAATACCCAAATTCACATAGCATCCATTCATCAATTACGTCAGCCTTTTCTATAAATACTGGTATAAAAATTAATTAAATTGCCAGAGATCCTTCCCTCATACACTTCAGGCATATATGTGTCCCTGTTATATATCCAACAGCAGAGCAGTATTGTCATGGTTTCAAGTATCCAGATACCTACCTAGTGAGCTGTGCATCCCACACGCACTTTGAACTGCCCAGCAGGCGGTTTACTGCGCTACCAGACGACCACCACAAGTTATTAGCTGACCTAAAAAGGGAGGTTGGGTTGAATGCGTTAACAAGGACGCGATGACTATCACCCACTAATGGAACCTGCGGGGGGAAGATAACCTCCGTTTTCAACCCTGCTTATGCAGAGAGCAGGACACAGATACCTTGGACTATCTACTTCGTGTTGCTCCCGTGTCTTTTTACCTCGCGCTTTTTCTCTCTCCGTCAGCACCATATACCATTACAAATGTAAGTTCCACATACTCTATACCCTCCTCTACGCTCTTTTATAACCCTCATAGACGCATGATCGCATATCTAACTTAATAATCCTATAGATCACATACTAAAAATGGCATCCAAAAATAATATACTCAAGCGGCAGCAAAGGCAGCACCAGTAACAAAAGAGCAAGCTGCTTGTAAATGGGGCAGACGCCTCCGAGGCATGGGCGAAGACCTTAGCCGGCGACGACCACCACCGCCCCTCCCCCCCGACTACGCCAACGGCCGAGCAGGGCGAGAAGTAGGATGCCGGATTGGCCCATCGACAGATCCTCGCTGAGCAGAGCAGTCGAAAAATCGGATGCCACCGTGCACCGCCGTCGACGTCCCCGCCCACACCTGAAGGCCAAGATGAAGGCCAGACGCGCCGAAAGGCGAAGATTAGAGGAGAAGAAAAAGGGGGAGGTGGCGGAATAGAAGGTGGACGGAGTGGAGGAGACGTTACCCCTAAGACTTAAGTGAATCAAAGATATTACAGCGGACCATATGTGCCATAACCTCCAAATTCGCTTTAGTGACGAGGGGAAGGACATGACCCTTAACTAGCCAGTTGGCCATCGATGATCCAGGAGGAAATAAAAGGGATACCAAGTGTTGGGATATCCGGACACATAATGAGAGCAACTCGGGGCACATATGTTTATGTTGCCACAAGATGATATTACAAGCAGATTATATCTATCAGTTACTTGATAAGAGTGATCACTTGACTGATTTCAATAGCTCAGCTTCCTGTACTTACATATCTAGGGGATGCACATGAAATTTGATAGGTGGACGGTAGTGACACTTAATACCTGCTTGGCGGGGTTAATACCTGAATTATAACATCGGTTAGCCTCTAGCCTCTAGCTTCTATAGATAGGTAGCATGATCTTAATCACCAAGGTAACTTCTCTGGTGCACTCTGAGCGCATATAGGTATCTCCTCGTACAAGTAGTGTTTGTCAAGTTTTAAATAGCCGCGCATTTCAACGTAGTTCTGTGGTCATATGTCCTTTGTCAGCCGTGGGATTCGAACCCACACGCAGTTTGAATCGCCCAGAAGGCGGCTCTTACTGCGCTACCAGAACTGACCTAAAAAAAGGAGAATGGGTTGAACACGTTGATGAGGACGCGATGACTATCACTAACGGATGGCCCTAGAGGCATTGCCAGAGCAGATATAACCAGCGGAAGGCCTAGGAGGCTTGCCAGCAAAGAGATACCTGACGGCTGGCCATAGGGGGCGCTTGCCAGAGCAGGTATAACTAGCAGGTAAGCCCAGAGCTTGCCAGAAAAGTGATATAGAACGGCTAGTTCAAAGGAACCTGCCAGAATATAAAATAGCCTCCGTGTCCAACCCTGTTTGTCATCGCGTGTATCTTCATAATTAGCCACTCTCAAAGACGGTGTATCCAGTTAGAAGCATGGTCTATGCCATGCTTGCGGGAGATCTATTCCTCGATGCCGACTGACTGGTTGGACGACTGTGGAGAGCCGCTCGCGCAACAACCGGGGATGAAATCCTAGAAGGGCGATTGCGATATCGCGCTTTTTCTTCGAGAAACCTAATCTGGTGGTCCTGCAGGGCGTCATGAGCCCAGTTTCTGTAGTCGCTAGGCACTTGACGCCACAGGGCCAGCGAAACGCTCGGACCCGCAATATCAGGGGTCTTTAGCATACCCTGAACATGTAGCACTAGATTGAGAACGTGGATGCCGCCTTCACTGATACATTTAGACACCAGCGAGGTCTGGTGAAAGCCTCTGTGGGGTTCAACGCTTCCCAGGTACCCGAATGCAACACACTCTGAAATCAGGGAGGTAAATGCAAACAGATACACTAGGACTTTGATCCAGTCATAGCTGCACCAGGGGAAGAAAAGGATAGTAAGCTGGAGCCCTACCCCCAACCATCCTAAACCCTCGCTCACAAGGTAATAAGCCGTCCAGCCATTATGCTTGTCATACAAGTCTATAGCTGGCTTCCTCAGAAGGGAAGAGAGGAGTCTAAATACCACGAGGAGGAAGATGAAAAGGATCCGCCTCCAATTCTGGAAAAACCAACTCGCAAGGCTGTTCCAGGCTGTAGGTTTTTCACGATCATCAGAGTCACGCTCTGGAGTATGGAAAAGCTTAGCAAAGCGATCACGACAGCCTTGCAGTAATTTTCGACTTCTTGAGAGTTTAACCACTTCCTTATCAACCTGCGGTCGGCGCTAGAGGAGCGAAGAGTATTAGAGGTGGGAAATAGTCTTTAAGAGAAAGGGGAGGAAGCGGACTCTGTTGCTCCTGGATCCATCTTGGAATGGTTACCGGGATGGATAGGAGGTTGTCGGGGAGGCGTATCGAATGTCGCGTCTTGATCGGGGGGAGCTATAAGCTTAAGAAATCGATCAATGTGATGGTAGCAGAAAACTCGAGAAACGCAAGGAGGGAAGAAAAAGAGAAGAAGAAGAAGGGAAGAAGAAGAAGAAGAAGAAGAAGAGGAGGAGGAGGGGAGAAGAAGAGGTGGAGGAGGAGGAGGACGCGAGGTTTCGCACCCGGCAAGCGCGCCCGGTCACGTTGCTTGCTCGCTTGCCCCTTTGGGAAAGGAGAAGGAGCATCCATGTCTGATATCCTGTGTCCAATGACTTTCGCAGCAGCAGCAGCAACAACAGCAGAAGCAGCAGGACGAGAGCCGTGTGGACGGGATATACCTAGGTAGGTGGTATACATGGGTCCTGTTCGAAATGCTCATGGAGCTGTGTTCATGACGACGGCGCCTCTATCATTCTATTTGGGATATATCCTAGGGAGCCTACGCCTAGCAGTAATATTACTATATCAACATTATGGTATGGGTATCGAGGTATCATGTTATCAGTATTAGAGTGCAGCCGCCCGGTAACAGTGACTACAGAGGCGGGGAGCCGGGGTATCTGCAGCGGTAGTTAATCTGATGGCCGCCAGACATCTTCTTCCACCTGATTTTCCAACGATGGTAGAGCAAGGTGGTAATCCAACCCCCTTTCCCTGCCACAGTCTTGATATCGTGTGCCATTTGTACTCTCGGTAATGCAATATCAGATATCGTCAGTAGTAGGTACCTAGATTGTTATACTGACGAACTGGCCCAGGACGTTCCAAGTTGATATAAGTTAGACGTTAGACTTTTGACCCTGAGTCTAACCATGTCTGGACTAGTTAGCCATATTCATTATGTAATCTGATGCCGGTCTACTGGTATGTCTTGGCATATGCCATCAACGACGTCACTAGGCAGCCACCGCCACCTCTGATTATTCCCTTATTCTTCTGATTCTTCTGCTTCTTCTGCTTCTTCACTATGTGTCTTATCAGTCCTGTCTTACGCAGACAGCAGGCGTACACGTATGGATGCTCATGCTACAGGCTATCTGGCTCTCTACAGTTAAGTAACTGGATGGCTATATCCTGACGGTCAGCACCAACTACGCAACCTATTAACTACCTTGGACAATAATAACAAATGGTTCCTGCAATAGGTCCAACAGAAGTCTACTCTATCAACTCGCAACTACATACCTTTTCTATACCCTCTAGTCCCCGTGCGTGGGATTATTAAATATACTACACTACTATGATGGAGGTTTTTAGTGGCATCAAGCATGCCTTTGACTACCTTTTCCGCTCGCGAGCTGAATATAAGCCATTAGACGGTGATCAATGTATTAAAATTTACCTTATAATGTGCGATATAGAGGATGATTTATCTAGCTTTGAGCTTGAAGTGGATATACGGTACCGTCATCGTGTTGATATCCTTAATATAATCGAAAAGGTACGGCAGTCTCTCCGTTTCGAGTATGGTGGGGTGATGCCATCTGAGTTTATCGACATCTACCCTACAAAAGGACTCCGTTGGAAATCTCTTCCCCGTACGGAATTGGAACAATTTGAAGGGTTCTTGAGAAAATGGCTCGACGAGACTGCTCTTGAAAATGAATTTCCCTTTTTAAGGCTGGATCTTAAGCGGGGTGATCGAAATGTTCTATTTGATACCGAGAAACGCGCTTCGCATACAGCGGAGGAGATGAAAAAATGGTTACTTGCTAGACACGGAACCCTGGAGTTCTAGGCAACGATGCGAGGGCTTGGAGGATATACCATATTATTGCGGTTTGATTGCCCGTTGTTAACGTGTATCGTTATTATTCTCCTGCCTTTTACTGAAATAGACATATATACCAATTATCGGACGCCATTATACTTTCTCTCGTGCCTGGACGGTGTTGTGTTATATAGTAGGACGTCACGTCCTGTCTCCGCGCCGGGAGCAGGACACAAAATAGCTCGAAGTTGCTGGGCCCCATCATTCCTTAGTCGTGTGTTGCTCACAGGCATATTTATATCTCTAGATTAGTTCTTCCCCTCCTACTCTTCTCTTTTTCTCTCTCCCTCAGCAACATATAACATTTCAAATGTAAGTACTATGCGCTTTTATACCCCCTATGATTATCACAATTCTAACTTAATAAGCGTTATAACTAGCATAACTCAAAATGACCAAAACCGAAAACGCAATCGCAGCAGCAGCAGCCGCAGCAGCAGCAGCAGCGGTAAAAGCAACAACAACAAGGCCAGCAGCAGCAGCAAGAGAGCAAGCCGCCCATAAATGGGCAGACGCCTCCAAGGCGTGGGCAGAGACCCTACGCGGCGGGGCCAGTGGCCCCAGTCCTGTCCCCCAACAACACCACCACCGCCGACGCCCAAGACCACATCAAAAGGCCAAACTCAAGGCCAGGAGGGCAGAGAAGCGCCGACAGGCCAAGGAGAAGGCGAAGGAGAGGGAGAAGGAGAAAGAGGGAGCGAAGGAGGAAGCCATGGGAGATGAGAAGGATATGCCTATTAGATAAAAAGAATGAGGTAGTTTAAGCAATGCAATAAATAAGTTTCAGACGTGCCATTATCCTCATCATTCGCTGCTGCTAACTAAACAGCGTTGCTTTTTGGTCCAACAATAAGTTACAGAGGCCAGGAGGGCGGAGAAGCGCAGGCAGGCGAAGGAGAAGGAGGAGAAGAATGAGACCCTTAACTAGCGTTGGCCATTGAAGGGACACCAAGCCATCGCTGCACCCAAAGGCCCAATCCATAGAATAGGGTGCTATTTAATATATCTTCATACGGCGGACGATGGCCTGACTTGTCTCCTCCCTCTAGGGCTCTCTATCCTGCTACTGAAATTAAGGGCAGTAGAAAATAAAAGGAGAGCAGTAAGACCTTATAAGTAGGAAACTTAGTAAGAAAGAGGTCAAGAGAAAGGTCTAAGGGGGAGATTTAAGGGACAGGCTAAGGAGAGAATTGGACTATGTAGAAGGAGAGAAGCAGTGCTTAGGTAAGGTATGTAAAGTATTATCCATATATAAAAGTGTTATTGAAAATACCTTTATTATTATTGGCTACTTGGCATTATGGCTTAACAAGCTGAGTATGATCGCCGTACTTCATTGGTTATGATTGGCTGCATGGTATCAAGTTAAGTACCTAGGTAACTCCTTACTTAAGTAGTCCGCCGAGTTCACTCCCTGCGGTTCTGCCTAAATTCATCCTCGAGAGCGCAAGCTCAACAGAACAATTGTTAGAGATGGCATTCGAGCAATACACCGTCAAAATTCCGGGTATGGGTCCAAGATTGGTTACTCCTGTTACCGCTCTGCCCTGTGCTTGTCACTAGGTAATAGTGTTATACTAACCATTCTATAGGCCGCGTCCCAGACGAGCTTGCATGGCTTGCCAATTTCAACTTTGAGGGACCAGAAACGGGCTCGGAACCTCCTGAAAAACGGAGAAGAATTGATAAGAAACGGCCCTGTATTGATTTGCAATATGCCGCGGATATCTTACCCCAGTATATCGCAATTGGTAAAATCGAAATGCTACTTGTGGGCCAGACCTCTGCTCGTCCTTGCAATCATGCCCTTGATTGCCCAGCTAATATATTTCCTTCGCCTATTTAGGAATTCAGCAAACCACCACTCAACCCTCCTTCATGTAATGATCATGATATAGATATACCCGTAGTTGCACTGATTAGAAACCCGCATCATACCAGACCGGGTGTGAATTTGACCTTGTGGACAAGCGCACACGAAATAATTCTGGAAGAAGCTGAAGGTCTCGACTCTCGACCAGAGAATTGTCTTGTAGATGCTCTATGGACATCCGTTTCAAAGTCGACTTCTATATACTGCGCTCACGGGAAGCTCCCTGCTGTTTATTCACAAACTCATTTAAAAAGAGGTCCCGGTTCTCATACCCGATCTTACGTCCTTGAGACAAGGATACTATGGATAGATTCCGCTGAAGTACGATATATGATACCAGACTTTGCTTCGAGAGCACTTTGGCAGTACTACAAGACGCAGTTTGATATACCTGATGATGCAACATACCCTCCACACCCACTCCCAAAGAAATACCCTCAAATAGAGCAGCCACAGCTAAGCCTAAGTGACTTTTACGACAATGTCCATGTCCCTCGGTCAGAGCAACACGTACCCCAGGTCGAGGGATCGAGCCTGATGAAGTGTACTTTGTTCCCATTCCAGAAAAGAACTGTCAGCTGGTTACTGGCACGAGAAGGCATGGAGATATTGCCTGACGGAACCTTAAGTCACCGGGAATTTCCTGACGAAATTCCACTATCTTTCAATAAAGTTCTGGATGCGGACGGCCAGCAATGCTATATAAGCCTACTCTTCAGAGTAGTGATCAGGAACCTTTCATCCTGGAACCATACGGAAAGACACTTGAGAGGAGGCATCCTTGCCGAAGAGATGGGATTGGGGAAAACCGTGGAAATGCTTTCCCTGATATGTGCTCACCAGCGGCCTGATCAGGGTGATCGATTTTATCCTCCTACCCCCGCCGGGTTGCTAGAATCTAGAGCAACACTGATAATAACGCCCCCTTCAATCTTGAAGCAGTGGGAACAAGAGATTGCCATCCATGCCCCAGGTCTCCGAGTGAAACATTACACCGGACTAAAAAAGAGCAAGATGGATGACAAGGAACTGACCCGCGATCTGGCTTCCTATGATATAGTCCTGATGACTTATTCGGTTATGAACACAGAAATATATTACGCAGAAGACCCTCCCGACCGGTCCTCCCGTCACACTAAAAGGGTCCCGACAAGAAAGTCTCCTTTGGTACAAATATCCTGGTGGCGAGTTTGTATTGATGAAGCTCAGATGGTTGAATCACAGACTAGCAAACCCGCTCGGGTTGCTAGGATTATTCCACGATGCAACGCATGGGCTATGACTGGTACCCCATTGCGAAAGGATATCGAAGATATATATGGGCTACTGTCATTCTTACACTATGAACCTTTCTGTCTCTCAGCGAGCATCTGGAAAAGAGTCTGCACATACCCTCCCGTTTTCAAATCGATGATTCGAAAGATTGCCCTTAGACATAACAAAGACATTGTCTCCCATGAGCTTCGACTGCCGAAACAAAAGAGAGTCGTCATCACCATTCCATTTACTGCCGTGGAGGAACAGCATTATGATCAGCTTTTCCAACAAATGTGCGATGACTGTGAATTAGATAGATCTGGCACTCCTAGGTCGTTCGAATGGGATCCTCAGTTATTACAACCCCAGACAGGGATGGTCATCAGTAAGATGAAGTCGTGGCTATCAAAACTTAGGCAAGCCTGTCTTCAGCCTAAAGTTGACGTAGCCGCGGCGCGAACCCTTGGAACCAGCGGACCGCTTCGATCCGTCGCTGACGTACTTGCGGTTATGATTGACCAAAACGAAACCAAGATACGTGCTGAGGAACGTACTCTTCTCATTTCCCAGATCCGAAGAGGTCAGATAATGGAAAATGCCTTGAAGCCAAAAGAGTCCTTGAAAATCTGGAAAGACGCAGCGAAGAGATCAGGTTTAATAGTCCAGGGGTGTCGAGATCAACTCGATGAAGAGCTCAAAAGACGAGCTGAACTAGCAAAAGAAAGTGTGACGAAAAGAGAACTTCATGGTGATGACAATGAAGAAGACGAATATAGCGAGGATGATGAATCAGAGAATGAACAGCTTAACAAACTAGGAGTACTTCGGAATAGGCTTCGGACTGCCCTTGACGCTGAACATATGTGTGAATTTTTCATGGCCAATGCCTATTATCAGATCAAAACGGACCCCAAGATTACAGAGCCTGACTCCGACGACTTTCGTGAATTAGAGAAACAGGAGGAAAACGGGTACGAGACTGCAAAATTGATCAGAAGGGAAATGCTTGCGGATACGATTCAAATGGTCAATGGACAAATCAACCGCCTCAAAGCCAAAGTGAATAAAGATGGAGTATTCCATGTTCCTGGTATGTCCACGACCCTAGACTCTATTGGCATAGAAAGTCGGCGTTTGCTGGACCAGGTTGAAGATTTCTGCGATTCTATGAAACCTCATACCGATACATTCAACAAATGGTTGGATCATATGGCAAACCTGCTTTTACAAGCGCTGGTCGATGAAGAAGAAGGATCTGAGCTGAAAGGAGACGAGTATGAATCGTCAACGAAGCACCAGGACGAAATGTACGTTTACATGGAAGGCCTTCGAGTAATGTTTGCAAGACATTTCGCAGCGATTACGGGCCAAGTGAATAATTTGATTACCCACGAGGTTGGAGTTGCCATGGAGAGAGCAAGAATGGGTGAAGGCCCAGCTCCGGAGCTATACATTTCTCTGATAAATAAGTGCGAGGAATTGAAACTGCCCTGTGGACAGCTTTCATTGCGAGGACTTGTGAATGAGCTTCGCAACTTGGCTGTATCTTTGGAACGGCAAGAGATACAGGGCAGCTCCAGAGCTCATGCAGAACATTCAATCGTGAACGACATACTCCGTCAAGTGAGCAAACTGTTCTCAGTCCAGTCAAAAGCAATTCCTCCCTTGGAAAAGCAAATGGAGCTTTTCAGAAGCGTTATGAATAAGAGGCTTGAATATTACCGCCAGCTTCAACAGATATCCGATACAGTTGCGCCATATGACGAAGAGCAAAAGGGTAATCCCGTGAATCAAGAGGACTTCGACTCGAAGCTGGAAGTTGAAAAGCAGATTGATTCCAAGCTATCCTCATTAAAAGCCAAACACCGATATCTTCTACATCTCCGTGATGAATCTGGGGCTGATGAAACCACAAGAGTCTGCGTCATCTGTGATTCTGCCTTCGATATTGGTTCGTTTTCCAGCCCCTTGTTCTTTTATAGTTTCTAAAATTATATGCTTGAGCGAAACGGTTTCTAATACAAGTGGATATAGGCGTGTTGACTATATGCGGTCACAAATTTTGCAAGGATTGCATACGGCATTGGTGGCGTCAAAGCCAAAGCTGTCCCGTATGCAAGAGCCGTTTAAAAATGAGAGACTTCCATGAGATTACCTACAAACCGCAGGAAATTGTTGCTCAGGAAGAGAATGCACCTAGTACAGAACTAGGAAACCCGCAGAAGAATCCTATATATTCTGATATAAGCTCAAAAGTGCTGGAAGAAATCCAGAATATTGATCTTCCTGGGTCTTACGGAACGAAGATTGATACTCTCTGTCGGCACTTGCTATGGCTACGACAGCATGACCCGGGAGCTAAATCTATTGTCTTTTCACAGAATAAAAGCTTTTTGTCCACACTACGCCTGGTATTTTACCGATTCAAAATTGGGCATTCAAGTATTGATGAGCAATCTGGTATCGAAAGGTTTAAAGAAGACCATACCGTATGTGCCCTGTTTCTTTATGCCGTTTACTTACATTCTAATCTCTAACAAACAAATAGAAAGAGTGCTTCCTCCTTCATGCAAAGGCCCATGCATCCGGCCTCAATCTAGTTAACGCAACCCACGTCTTTCTTTGCGAGCCGCTGATCAACACCGCCATTGAACTCCAAGCCATAGCTCGCGTTCATCGTATTGGCCAGCATCAAGACACAACAGTCTGGATGTATCTGGTTGCTAACACGGTTGAGGAGACCATTTATCAAATTTCCGTGGCTCGTCGGCTCGCTCATACTGCACGTAGACGCGAAGAGAGCTTGAAGAAAAAGGAAACCCAAAGTTATATGTCGTCCAGCTTTATATCGGAAAGCCACGAGGACCTGGAGAGAAATAGCCATTCAAACTTAAACGGCACGGGTCTTAACCATCTAATGAGCCTTCGACACCTGGATGAAAATACCCTTGAGTCCGCAAATTCCCATGAGATGGAAGATGTGACACCAGGAAATTTGCTTTCCGGGCCGGGCGGTGACGGTGAGATGGTTCGAGACTCGGACGTTTGGCAGTGCTTGTTTAGCAACCAGAAGAGAAACGGCACAGTCTCAAGTGAAGTTGTAGATACTGAAACTATGGATGACGTTGAGGATGATGTCGGTCGTGTGCTGAGAGCTACAGCAGCCGAGACCCGACGACTGAACGGTACAATGCCCTAAAATCTACATATACGTAGTTTTGGCTCTGGGTTTGAATAATGGGTTTCGCGTACCTATGTATAATATATATTTAGATGCAGCATTTTGTATATAAATACTAGAGTCACTGGTATATATTCTGCTCATGGCAAAGACAATAAATTATCTAAATTTTGTACCTCCTTTTCCATATCTTACACCTTAGCCGTCTACAGCCTTAGTTCTATTATATATAGTTGTTCATAATAATACAGCTCGAAAGATATCCATTATCGGAAACGCCTGGCCCAACACCCAACCACAAACAAAACGCTCATGTTTTAGTCTTCGGAAAGTAGCTTGAACCCTTCAAGAACGGCCTCATAAACGCCAAGTGTGATGCCTGCAGAAGGGATGGAACGAAGGAGATGTGGCGTCAAGCCGCCATATAAAGCTCTGAAACCCTCTTCCCTACAGAGAAGCCGGAAGCACTGGACTACTCCAGTATATTTTACATGGCCATTGGCCATAGGGGCTTGTCGTAGTCGCGTTCGGATTACCTGAAAGAGTTGCAAGTTAGTTTGAAGTTCCAACATGCGTCGCAAAAGTGTATAACTACTTACCTCGTGTGGGTATGCAATGATTGAAGAAAGGAATTTCGAAAGTGCAGCAGCACCACCCATTCCTAATAGGCCAAACACTCGATCTCCCAATGTTTTGTTTTCGGTAGTGCGAGCACCTGCCATGGCTGAAAGCTCATCCCGGTTGGACTTCATTTGCGCCATGAGCATCTTTAACTGCTCATAGAGGGCAAGATGAAATGTCGTCTCCAAGCTTCCTAGATAACTTGCTGAGAGTCCTCTATATAGCCCCCTGGGGCCTTCCTGCCGTAGAACCTGTCTTGCGCAATCAAAACTATTCTTATATCGTCTTGGGGCAGCTTGTGGATTGTTGGCTGACTGTGACTTGTCAAGTTGGAGTCGTGTCTTGATCACCCAAATTGGGCTTGTGAGAGTCCCAGTAGTTATACCTGCGGTAACAGCCGATATAATATGACACCCCATTGCATTTTCGCTATTTGGCCCGAAAATTTGCGATTCACCGATTATGCGTTTGACGTTCCCGTAGGTATAGTATTTAATGGCACTGGCCGGTACAACGCCAGTCAAGTTGGGTCCAAGGCCTCGAAATAACCCGCGCCAACCTTCGATATGGTATATTGAAAAGAGTATCTGGAAAGTTTCGCGGATGTGCCCTAGCATAGGACGAGTTGCTTGGAATGCTTGCTGCTGCATAGCCTGGGGACCGGCCGCTGATGAGAGTATTGGACGGTAAAAGTCAGATTGTAACCGAGTTCTCAAGACGTCAAGCGGCGATGTGAGGACTGCGGTAATGG
Source organism: Nannizzia gypsea CBS 118893 (assembly GCF_000150975.2). Classification (NCBI taxonomy): domain Eukaryota; kingdom Fungi; phylum Ascomycota; class Eurotiomycetes; order Onygenales; family Arthrodermataceae; genus Nannizzia; species Nannizzia gypsea. The sequence goes on from NW_003345198.1 coordinate 288,739, forward strand.
CACCGCCGGTACTAGATTGAAAGAATAAGAGTTAGTAAAAAGAGTTTTCGTTGCACATTGCTAATTGGCAAGTTGTGTTCACTTACGCTCCGGCGACCAGATGTGAGAGGGATTTAACCAAATCATTATCAGATTTTGGCTTAAGCTGTGGGCTTGTAATGATTGTAGGTTGTATCAATGATCCTTGAGGAGAATGTGCCATCTTTTCATCCGTAGAACAAAGCAACTGGCAGTAAGACCAAGGCTCCTTCGACGGGCGAAAACTGGTGTTGTCGAGGGATTAAAGGATTAATATCAAAAGAAGCTAGTGAGTGAAGATTAAAGTCATGTTATTCTAAAATTATGGCATCGAGATAAGTGGAAAATAAGGGAGTAATGAATGCACTGAGCTCGTTGCCCTTCATCAACGCGCTGGACAAATTTCTTATCCTCGTCCTTTGATAAAAAAAAAAGGAACCAGGAACAGAGTTTGATTATCACTTACGTAATACCAAATGATAAGGGCGCTTACTAGACGCCAAACGCGGAAGTAATTCACGTGAGTATGGATTACTAAGCGTATTCACCCAGGACCAACGTCGAACTGACAAAGGACGCGACAGCTTCTGGCTGCCTTGAAGAAGATGAAGAAATATTGCGATATCTGCCTGGTAAAACCACATACTCGGAGAAATTGAGATAAATTCCTTTGGCTCATGAAAATTTCCTCCTACATTATTTACCCACTGACAGCCACTCAATAACCATGGTTGAAAGCACAGAGGAGAGAGAGCTCTCACTAGTATCCAAATTGGAGCTACGTGTTGCTCTTGCAGACTCAGATTCAAAGCTACAGAGCCTTCTTCATACATATCTTGCACCATTGTTACTGAAACTTGCATCTGAGAATGCCTCTGTCCGGAACAAGGTGGTGTCTCTTTGCCAGCACATTAATACCAGGGTCCAATCGCAATCCATCGCTCTTCCGGTTGAGGCCTTAATGAAACAATTCAAAGAAACCAATAATTCCCTTATCAGACACTTCGATCTGATTTATATCCGGCATGGCCTTAATCGGATGGGCCCATCGAGTCTTGATCTTCTACCATCCTTGCTTCATGGAATATCCCAGTTCAATGGCTCTGAGGCTCAAGCTTCTATTGTGTTCAACTTAGTGCTGAAGCTCTTACCCCTTATAAAACTGCCACCTAAGGGGAGCAATGAGGATTTAGATTTAGAAAGCAGCATGAAATTGCTTCCGGGAGACAGCACATATCTCTCATCCTGGTTTGGAAAGCTACTTCTTCTTACGCCCACAATAGGTGCTTCTCCAGGGTTATCTATGGCAGAAACGATATTTTTAAGTCGCCAGACTTCAAATGGTGAAACTTGGGACCCAGCCGCTCCTGGTGGTTTAAATCTCATAGACACAAAAGTGGCTGCTTTGAAATTTATAAACAGCGGTGCTTTCAAGGATTCCGATCGGTTCATTCCAGCGTTGATTGCAACCGCGGACGCAAACGCACGAATATCCGATATTGGAGACGATATACTCAAACGATTTCGCCCAGATTTGGAGTCTGATCTCGTGGTTGATCAGTTATTTTCTCTTTACCTAGGGTCAACAGAGGCCGATGGCGCCCTGCCCGCCCGTCCTGCGTTGAAAATGAAAATTCTCCATTTTTTGAGTAAATCTGTTCAAGCAACTACCAAAAGCCAGCATATTATTCAAGTTCTTAATGATGGCCTCACATCCGGCAGCCTAGGCGGAGCCAGGGGGTTAGAAGTATCCAAACTACGACATCAAATTTTCTCTTTCGTCACTTGGCTGACGAGGATGGGAGCGCCTTCAGACTTGAACTTGGTTTCACCCAGTATCATTAAATCTCTGAGGGAAATGGTCGAAGGTCAAGGTTGGCCAGCTACCAGTCAACCATTAAAACCAGCTGAACTTAGTTCCAGGGCCCTCGCTTATGAGTCCATAGGGCTACTTGCTCCAAAGATTGATCCATCCTTAACTGGAGGAAGTAACAACCCTATTGATATTGATTTACTTGAGTGGATGTTTTCTTCCCTAAGCTGTGACACCTCTGGCCCTCAGATTTTTGTTAGCATTGAAGAGGCTCTTGGTGGAGTTCTCAACTCCATCACCAAGGTCTTGGATCAGAGCTCAATAGATCAGATTCGCCCTATTTTAATCAGGTTCGCGACTGTTGAACCTGGGTCAAGAAATCCAATAAGTGGGGCCAACGTTGTTAGAAGCACTCGGTTTGCCGCCGTCCGATTCTCCAACCGTTGTATGCCATACAATGACATTCACGGCAGGTGTATTGATTTGCTAGCCATTGCTGGTGGCCAAGATGGCGGGCTAGAAATTGCTGAAGAGGGGAGGAAAGGGCTCGACCCTTACTGGTATCGCATGTTGAATCCGTGTGATAACATCACAACTCCAATCGCTGAAAATAAACGATACATCTTTCCACGATTCAAAGAATTAGCAGAGTATCTATTTGACGAAGATACTGAAGAAAATGATATTCTCCGACAAACCCTTCAGTCAACCCTGGCTTCTGAGAAGTACGCCCTTGTGTACGAAAATGCTATCACATACCTTCGGAATATACTACTTTGTGAGGCCTTGATGGACACTGATGCAATTCAAGATATTGAGCACAATTGGGAACAGCGTCTCGACAGTGTTCTTTCAAACAGCGAAGATGCCCGAGCTTCTATTAAGACGCATCTTACTGAGTACGATGACGTTCTTCCACTGTTTTTAAAGGCTTGCCTAAAGCAGCTACTTTCAAGCTCTGCACCATTAATTGGCCGGTCAGCTACCCACTTTCTTGAAATTGCCTCTCTCACACCCAACAGGCTCCTTCACCCTCTAGTAAAGTATTGCGAACCCCTAATCGGTATCTTGTTCAAAAGAGCACCACCTGACCAAGATACGGCCGCTCAAGCCTTCGGCATCCTGATCAGCCACCCTAATTATCCTGAGGAGAACAGGGACCGGGCATGGGAAACTCTATCTCCCCATTCTTCCAGTTGGCAGGCGGCCGCTGGTACTGCGGCATACAAGGCACGCGGAGCGTTGTTAGGCCAGGCGTTTATGCTCTCCCGGTCACGAATTCGGGGTGCTCAGGTTCAAGGTCTACATGAAAAATCACAAGAATGCCTAGACACAGCACTCGATATATTGAAGAGCTCTCGCGATTCTGCCTTTAAGAAAGCCGCTTATGATGTAATTGGACAGCTCAGCCTTGCAGCTGCCATTACTATGGATAACATCAAAGATGATAAATGGGAGGCAATCTTTGAATCTATCTCTGCTGATGCTAAAAAGCACAGTGAACCAGCTATAGCCGCTCTTGGACGTTTATCCCTAATTATCCCGAAAGGTGACGTTGCATCTACTAAGTTAGAGCAATTGCTTAATCTACTTTATTCTCTACATGAAGTTAAAGTCATTGAGGTGCAATTTGCTATTGGGGAGGCCTTGAGCATAGTGGCAGCAGGATGGCAGTCGGCTTCCCTGACTTCGTCTTTGGACGTGGATATTGAGAAGCCTTCCTCAAAAATTCCCTCCCCTGTGCTTTCTACAATTCTTGACAAGGTCATGAGTGATTGTAAAGCTCCCAAGCCATCATTGAAAAAAGCATCAGTCATATGGCTTCTTTGCCTTATACAATATTGTGGTCAAAAGGAAGAGATTCAGTCTCGCCTCTGGAAATGCCAACAAACATTCATCTGGTTACTTTCCGACAAGGACGAAACTGTTCAAGAATCATCATCAAGAGGTCTATCGCTAGTATATGAGCTAGGAAGCCAAAGCCTCAAAGACGACTTAGTTCGTGACCTCGTACGATCATTCACTGCTGACAGCTCCAATATGGGAGGTGGAAAGATCTCTGAGGAAACGGAACTGTTTGAACCTGGAGCTCTACCGACTGGTGATGGTTCAATTACCACCTACAAAGACATTGTAGGCCTTGCATCTGAAGTTGGTGATCCAAGCCTTGTCTATCGTTTCATGTCACTGGCTTCTAATAGTGCAATATGGTCGAGTCGTGCTGCCTTTGGCCGTTTTGGTCTTAGTAATGTTCTCTCAGACTCCAGTGAGAACGGGTATCTTTCACAGAATCCAAAACTATACCCAAAGCTTTATAGGTACAGATTTGATCCAAATCCTAACGTACAAAGATCGATGAACGATATATGGAACGCCCTTGTGAAAGACCCAAACGCTATCATTGACGCCAACTTTGACGCAATCATGGAGGATCTCCTGCGAAGTGTCGTGGATGGAAAACAATGGCGCGTGAGGCAAGCTGCCTGCGCCGGTATTGCCTCCTTACTCCAGGGATGTCAGGTTGAAAAATATGACAAGTTTCTGAACGAAATCCTCACAAAATCATTCAAAGTCCTTGATGATATTAAGTCGACCGTACGGCAAGCGGCAATGTCATTATGTCAAACGCTCAGTGAGATTGTTTTGCGTGCTATGGAGAGTGGTGACACGTCATCAAAACGAGCCAAACTTATGTTGCAACATATTATTCCATTTCTACTTGGTCGTGAAGGTATTGAATCGAGTGTCGAAGGGGTCCAAAAATACTCCATCCTAACCATCACCAAGATCGTCAAAAAAGCTCCAGGCCCGCTGATCAGGCCGTTTGCTGCCCTTATTTTGGAAAGACTACTCACATCTCTGACGTCAATAGAGCCTCAGGCCGTGAACTATGTCCATCTGAATGCTGATAAATACGGATTGACTGGTCAGGCCATTGACAAAATGAGGTTAACTGCTATCAGAAGCTCACCCATGATGGAATCAATTGAGCTTCATCTCCTCGACTCACTTGACGAAGCGAGTATGGCAGAAGTTGTGCCTGCTTTGGAGGCTTCAATACGTTCTGCGATAGGCTTACCATCAAAAGTAGGCTGCAGCCGAGTCCTGGTAATCCTCAGCTCCAAGCAAATACTGTTTCGCCCATATGCAGCTCGCTTTATTCGTATCTTAAGAAAACTTGTCTTGGACAGGAATGAAACCGTCAGTGCGTCATATAGCTCTGCTATCGGTTATCTTACTCGCTTGGCTAGCAATGAAGATGTGCTAGATACGATCAAATTCGCAAAGTCGCTTTATTTCGGATCGGAAGACACAGCGCATCGCATAGTTGCTGGTGAAATTATGAATTCCATGTCGAAATTGGCAAACGATAGGGTCCAAGCAGTTGCAGCGGCCTTTTTACCCTTCATATTCCTTGGAATGCATGATACCACCGACGAGGTTAAGGATTTCTTTTCCAAGACATGGAATGATAATGTGAGCGGTTCGCGGGTTATTTCATTGTATCTCAATGAGATACTTGATCTTGTCTCGGGCCAGTTAGACTCCCCTCAATGGCCGATCAAACATGCATCCGCTCTTACTGTGGCAAAAACTGTCCTTTCAATAGACAAGAATATGGATATTCCCACAGCGAGGTCCCTCTGGCCACACCTCGAGAAGGCCCTTGAAGGGAAAACCTGGGATGGGAAAGACAAAGTTCTTGAAGCGTTCGTTAAGTTTTCTAGTCTTTCCAAGGCATTCTTGAAGGAACAGAGTGACGTCAAGAATCGCATGAAGGTCAGTAGGCCCGTCGAATTTTTCTCAGAAAGATTATTTATTTGCTAACGAATATTCTAGGTCATTGTGATCCGAGAGGCCAAACGGAAGAACGCTGACTATAGGCCATATGGACTGAGAGGACTTGGGCGTTTTGCTAGGAACCTGGAGGAACTTGATATGACAAAAGAAACACTGGCCGTAGTGTCCCCTATTTTTGAGGAGATGGTCGAAGAACTCAAAAGCGACAAGATGGACATTGATTCGAAAGACAGTCGAGCACCAAAGTAAGCCCCTTTGCATGCATTTATTTAGATTACATCTGCTGATAATTACTTCACCGGTTTAGCATTGAAGACAAGACATTTAATGCAGGGATAGAGTGTCTATACAACGCTGCAAATCCCAACATTTCACCGTCAGGTACGTCCCTGCCGCAGCCTCAAATTATTATGTACAATCACTCACCTCAAGCTCACCCAATAGTTCTTTGTGAGTATCTCTCTAGTGTGTCGTCCATAATCAAGCCGATAATCACATATACCGGAAGATCCGTATACCCCACGTTATTTGATTGTGTTAAGGACCTTTTCAATCGGGTCGACGAACAACTTCTCAGCGGCGGAGAGGATGGTGGCAACTCAACATCAATGCCCCTGGACAAGAAACTCGCGTCGACTTTGTTCAAGGAGCATGAGTATTTGTTCGAAGACATCGATCTACCTATTGAAAGCGTGAGAAGCAAATATGCCCAGGCAGTTTTGTCGTACGTCAAAACCTTGAAGAAGTGTTCCTTGTCACTCAGCAGTTCCCAGAAACATCTGATCGAGCAGTGGAAGGCCAACGAGCGGTCTGAATCAGTCAAAGGTGTCTGGCACGAGATTCTGGGGCAAATATAGCTTCTATAAATGCCACGAAGCTTGGGGGACACCATTAACTCATAGTATGACAGGTAGAGATAGAGTATCTTCGTCATCCGGCCAAAACACCAGCCGATCACTCTGCTGAGTCTAATGCAAATATCTTCGTTTTTAGTGAGTGATGCTGGTTATCTCAGAGCTGCATGCGGAATGCTTCGGAGTAAACATCGTCGTAGGTATGCGGGATGACCAGGTGTCTCGGAGTTGACATGGCTTCTAACTACCTATTATAATGAATGGGAGACAAGGGTTCGACCTCGTTTTCGAATATTTTCAAAATTTACAGTGTAAACGGTCCAGTTCCTCTTAACTTCTCGCTATTTTTCTCTGGTCAGATACCATTATTGACCAGCTGTGTTGCAGTTCGTCTTAAATAATAGAATTAGATCTACGGATACACTTTAATAGTCGTCTAACTGATCGACTCAAGACTTCCCATAGCACGGTCGCTTGTTATATGTAGGACCATAAGGGACAAAAAGGCCTAATACCCTCAGGATAACCTGGGTAATGAGTGGGAGTCGTAGCTAAAATGGAACATCCTAACACATAACTATCTATTATCCTCATCCTCAACTGACTCTACTAGACGGGCTGCTCTTCCCTCCCTTGCGTGTGGACAGCTCTGACATCATGCCTAGGTACGTACCCAGATAATACACAGCCGGCACTTTTCTGGGCACAGATATCCTACACGGAGAATTCTCTTGAGAGTTTCATAGAAATTATATCTTGAAATGCTGGTCGACGTTCTTGTCAACTTCCTGTAGATCACGGGACGCCGCTGAGTAAAAATGTCCGCTTTTGTTGCTTGTTCGAACGACAACGACAGCCACAACGGCAAGCAACATCAACAACGACGAGGAGGACGAGGACGACGCCTCATCCTTTGCTCTGCAGTCGGAGATGTCACCATTTACCACCTGCCAAGTGAAACGGCAGATCAGAAGACTGGGATAATCCATCGGGATATCCAGCCGGAGTCCGACGCATCTCTGGGTTTTGTAGAACCTTCTACCGGCTGTCTGGCGCACTGAAGGAGCTGGCTCACGGTCTAGCTGTGGCGATCGTATGTGCGAGAGCTCAAAAGCAAAGAGATTAGATTTGCTCCTTGCTCGCTGAAAATTACCCTGGCTCTACAGTCCAAGAGCCCTGAGTACCCGCGTGTGGATGGAGCCATACAGAGCACCAGCGAAGCAGGGCTGAGGTGAAGTGTCACCTCTCCAAGACGGAGAGAAGCTAGCGTGGTCCTCTTCCATGAGCTTACGGGCGCAAGGGCTTCCCAGCAAGCAGCCCAGCATGAACGAAGACTCCCTTCTTCCCTCCGAAGACGATAGCCAGTGAGCCTGGATGCCCTGGTACGAAGTTTTAGGGACGAGTCTTAGTCTTCGAAGCACAGCACGCTTGGCTCCTCGTATTCTTTTCATCCAGGCCAGCGGACAATTCTTTACCATCTTCCTGATCGAGTCTCAAGTAAGAGTCTGAAAGGAAAAGCATTTCCCTTGGGAAAAGCTAAGTCGTGGGCTCTGTTTGCTTCTGCACAGTTACTGCTGTAACTATATCCTGAGATTGTCGCTTGGCGCACCATATGCAAGGCTCTTGCGACTACGAAGTACGGATACCCTAAATAACTACCCCAGGTTCAAAACCACCTTGCATATTTATTCGGATGCTTAGCTCGCAAGCGCGTTTCGCTGGCGATTAGCTTAGGGGTTAAGGCCATCATGGTCCGCGTGGTTTACAGGTTTATCCTTAAACTACGACCTTAGAACATCCAGCCATACCCTCCGTACACCAACGGATGCCCCCGGGGGTATGTAAATTATGCTACAACATCAGCTAGTGGAACTTTTCACTATTATCATGACTATCACGGAGGTGTTCCAAGCTTATGCTGCTCAGTCTCCTGACCGTTGGAATATTTGAAGGAGTCTCAACGCCACATCCCTATTCTCATTCTTTGCCCTTTTTGCCCTCTTACGCAATCTATTCCCTCGATGGCACTTACCAGGTCAGCAACTAACTGTTCACAATACAACCGTTCTTGAACGATCGATCAGTGCCGCTCAGCCGTTAAGTGGCCCGCCTTACACGCAGGCAAACAACGTATATAACAAAGAAATCACCATTATATGCACAAACTCATATACATTTTCACCCACAGTGCTCGAAATATAACATCTTTTTGCATCAGTTGGCATAACTGTTTACGTCTGGTGACAGTTACGGTCTACTCAACTTAATCAAGGTCAATAAAAAGCAAGATTATTTGCTCTAACATGGCTTCAACAAAACATACGCAGTCACTACCACCAATTGCCCCAAAATATGGCATGCCAAAGCTGTCAAGTTTAGCCAGGGGATGGGACCTGGAACCCTCTAAGCTTAAAATGCCGACAAGGGTACGTTTACCTCCAAGGTCAAAGACAGGCTGCTGGTAAGCAGGATCTGAGCCCAGCTGCGTTCTACATATGTCAACTGAACCACTTTACCTAACAATTTCCCGTGAATATAGGACTTGTAGGGTAATTATCACCCTGTTGCTTCCTTTTTCTACATACAAAAATTCAGAAGAGCTCACTTTTCTGGTTTTGATTATACGTATAGGCACGAAAAGGTAAGGAGCTCTATCAACCTATATTGTTACTCACAGCTGCTAACGTTTTTTCCAGTAAAATGCGACGAAGGTCATCCAAGATGTGGTGTATGTACTTACGCAAGATTTCTCTCCCTGTTATGCTTGTCCTAAACAAATCTATAGCAATGCACCCGACTAGGCCATGAATGCGACTATAGCCCAAGGCTATCATTCCGAGATGATACACTAAAAGTCATGGAGCGGATGCAAGACGTTTCCATCTCTGGAAATGCGGTGTGGGACTGTATGCTCATCCTCCTATAATCCGCATCATGTTGCGCAGCTGACACGCCAAACAAGCATCCTCATCCTCACCGTCAGAAGGAAGCTCCGGCTCAACCACCAGCTCGATGACCGATGACACCCTCCCCCCGTTTGCTTCATTGACCACAGACATAGAGCGGGAAATGAAAGCAGAATGCTATCGCCCTGGGACATACCATGTTGTGGTAAACCCGGAGAGCTTTGCAAATCTCACAGACGATAGCGAAGATTCGTACGACGAACTTCCTTGTACCAAAAATGCTACCAAGCCTTGCCATAAGAGAAATATTTCCAGGTCTCGACCTCGATCATCAACAGAATCGACAGACCCGAATGTGGTGATCCTAGCTAAATTCGAGGACTCTATGGCTTTAAACACAAGCTATTGGAAATCAATACGATCATCCCCATTGACTGTCACATCCAGGTCCAAGTCACCCGAGGATTACGAGGATAGCAAGCTAGAAGGGCCCAACAAACCAAAGCACCCGATATTTATTGGGTCAATTGGCAACTTAGAAGATGCAAAGCTACTGAGTCATTTCAGAAGCGTGGTGTGGAAACACCTCGTTCAAGGAGGGCTCGAGCATAGTCATGTACACCCCAGCCATGTCCATATGCCTGGAGCTGATATCTTCGAGAAGGAAGCTGCTAACTTTCTACCTGTGAGTTTCTAATGCTTTCCCCTTATATACCAATGAACGTAGCTAAACATGTTTTTTACTTCATAGCTTTTTCATGCCATGATGGCCGTTTCGGCTTTAAGTTTGTCACGCCAGGATCCATCAAAAAGTATTGATTCACTGCAGCACTATCAACAAACGCTTCCATTTCTCCAGACAAGTATGAGAAGTCATCAAGATCTATCATCAGATGGAGTATTTTTGACGCATTTTCTCCTCCTGATATATGAGGTATGTGCATCCCATTGACCCTTACTTCTTTTAACTCCCTGTAAGGTGCGCTTACATCTATTTATTTCTTCTTAGATTGCTGCCGCTGAACCTGGTGGTTCGAATCTCTGGTCTCATCATATCCAGCGATTAATACGGATTTGCTATATGAGGGGCGCAATATTACAAAGAGAACCATTCCCATTTGTCGTTTGGTGGATCTGTTGGATTGACCTTTACGCATTGTTCAGCGGAGCTGGCACCGGAGACTTTGTGCGTAACTTGCTAGCTCACGATATGATACCAGCCGCCCTGTCACAACTATACCCTATTGGCGACGATGGCAAAAGCATAATATACCCTGGAGAAGAGCATACTCTCCCGGTGATGCTCCGCCTAAACCGAGATACATTTATACTCGCTATCAGGCTTGGTATCCTTGCAGCTGACTGTCGGCGAGACACTGTCTCCCAGACCTTTCCAGACGGGTCAATGGGCTATTCTTTACTTGGGCGTGCTGCTAAAGAGAAGCGTCTTTTTGATATCCAGCAGTCTTTCATCCAAATGTGGACAACTCCCCGAGTGTCTTTATTCCAACAACAGGTACATCAGCTGCCACCCCGTTCAAAGGAAGTATTTCAGCATGTAAGTTCCGCCTGCTATACCGCTCCTACTTCTTATCCGATCAATCACATCTACATTTCGCTCCATTTCCGTTTTTCGGTCTCAGCGCAACCCTTGAAGTTATGCTAACCTTCATGAAATGAAATTAGTGTTCAACACTCTTCCATAGCTGCATGAATACTCCTACACCAACATGTGGCCTAACCAAACCGCAGAGACCGGTAGTTTATCGGCCCTAGACATCGATCAACGTATTTCTGCTATCCTCTCCATTGCCAACGAGATCAATAGCATGGGGAGGTACGATCTTCGATTCATCATATTCCCTACCTTCATTGCTGGAGTCGCAGCTACATCACCTACGCATAAGATGATAGCACTTGATATATTGTCTAGCTTCGAAACAAATGAGGGAGTTGGCCGTAATGTGGCCACCGCTCGTCAGTTATTGCAGACAGTATATCAACATCAAACGAATGGGTATATGAGACGTGGCCATGCATTTGATGTTGACTGGCTTGATATCATGACGAAGCAAGGGCTACAAATGGTCAATTTTGGCCTATAAATGAGTCATCCCTATCTTTTTTATTTTCTTCGGCTTCTTTTTTTTATTTTATTGGCTTATTCCCCTCTAAACTTTTTGAAAGCATTTTGGCATGATTGGTGTTAACGGTGTCGGCTTGGAATTACTGAACATTCGGGCATGGAAGCGAAGCATTTGGGCTTTATTTTTGTACGGCATTTCACAACTTATCTTCATTGTATATGTTTTCCAGAACTCGAGGTTTTTTAACAGAGTGGGCTACTTCTCGTGTCTCAAACCTCAATGCAGCCTAAGCATTATTTAACCTAATTCCGAGACAATAATACCACTCCAGAAGACATTACTCAGGGTACATTCAATTTAGCCAAGCACCCCGTGAATTCATAAGTCGTGCGGCGGTTAAGTCTTTTGCTTGCCCGAGCAGGTGAGGGAAATGAGCCCTAACGAGGGCGCCACTGTCTCTTATATCCATTCCAGAGGCTGCAAGACACCCGAGGAACTAGATAGTACGTTCCGGCCAGCAGGCGGAAAGACTAGCCTGTGTCAGTATTTAGACTAAACTGAGTGCCACTATAGATGGCTCGATATGAATAATCAGAATCGCTGCTAAACCATTAGGAAGCAACGTTTCTTGGGTCAAATATTCTATATGGAAAGGGGATAACCGATCGGCCTGTCCTTTCAAAAAAGAGATCGACAAAGGCGGAAAAACGGCCGGTTAAGCATCTCCCACTGTCAGCGGCTGCAGCACGGTTGGTTGTACTCCGTAATGAGCAGACATAACTAGTTAACCAGTTATCGCCCCTTAAGCCGTTTGGTTGACTACCTAGGTGCCTAGGTACTACTTCCAAGGCATCATAACACTCAAAGAACTCCATCTACCAACCACTACGAACGAGTCAGCGAAATATGCCATCTCGCACAAATGGAAATGCTCAAAACGATTTATCCAAGGATGAAAAGGAGAAATAAATAACTACCTAGACCTTGATGTAAGAACAAATGATAGCTACTATGAGAGTTTGCGGCGTTTGTCCCGATTGGGAAATTTCCAACGTCCACTATGACTTTGTGAAAAACCGCTGACTCTCATCTGTGCAGCTTCGATCTTCCAACATTGCATTGTCGCTTTTTGCATGATGAATATGCTTGCAGGGTTCCCGGCGCTAAGGCGGCCTGCTCCTGAATAGGCCGGACGAATGAAGAGGCATGCGACTTCGATGCGTGGCCCGCCAGTGGCTGAAGGCTTCATCCTTAGACCAATCGCTGGCTGCAGACGCAAGTTGTCAGGTTTCATGTTGGGCCATGATCAATCTCCCGACGAGCATCCAATCATCTCGTCTGCGGCCTGTGTAGCCGCCAGCTTTTACCCTTGGCGTTAACTTGGCCGTCTATCACACGAAGCTCCAGGGAGGGACGGCCGCAGGCAAGGGAGAGTCGCTCTTCGTCGAGCTGAGGGTTGCCACTGATATTCTGGCATACAACCGCCCCTTTCTGCCCTCTCTTCACCTTTCCTCAAGATAATCATATCCAAAGTGACTTTACACGTCTTCTGTTGCTCTGGAAGACTCCGGCATCAAGGCTCCTCCCCACCTTAACTGACGACCGTTTTCCCCCGCCTAACGGTGGCTGCTCGCCGATTTATCACAATCTACGAAAAAGGGCTGATTTGCGCCGGCGTGATAAGGCCAGATAAAGCATTTGTTTATAGATCTCGATGACTCTAAGACAAGCGCAATGAGCTCTAGTCAAAATACCGGTAAGGGAGGGGACGAGATGTTCCTCAACTCTCCCTCTGGCCATGAACACCCGGTTGTCTCGCCTCTTCGAGTTGCAAAACGAGGCACTCCGTCACCTGCCCCCAGCAGCTCATCAAATCCCCAAGCAGACCGTCAGGTCTCATCCCAGCCATCGGTGTCCTCGTTGCCTTATCCTGATGACCGAAGGACGCAAGATCAGCAATGGAATCAGAATAATGGCCCTCAGCCGAGTGAATCAAGACAGCCCGGTCAAACCTGTTACTCGCCTGTCTCGCTCTCTTCACCAGCGTCCAGCAATGCAGATATTCCTGCAGCTTTAAAACCGCAGGACAGGCGCGATCCCAAGCAGGCCCAGTCCAGCCTTGCGGAGAGAAGAGGTGCGGCTGGGCCAAAACAACTGGAGTCACCTACAGCTGAGAGCCCCGATAAGGAAGGCCTCTTTCAGCGTCTTCCACAAAGGGCCGCTCCTCAACAGCCCAGTGCTTCTACTCAAAATAATAACCCCTCGGTTGTTGTGAATCCATACCCTGAATACCACCAGCAGTATTGGCCGCCTCCTACACAGCCGGGCCAATCGTCTAGCAATCTTCAGGCGCCAACTAGCTCCATAAACCGAATCGATTCCACCGCTTCTACATCTACAACCAAAGCCCAGCGTGGCTCTCCTCCGCCACCAGAAACCCCGATAGTTGGACCTGGACAACAGCCGAGTTCGGATATTGAGGCACGTTATGCCGCTTCTGGAATCGCTGGTGCGGCAACACTCAGCAGCATTCATGCACACAATCATGCGGCGCAGCAAAGAGCGCAACAATACAGCGGCCTTCCAGGAAGAAGCAACCCGCCAGCTATACAGCACGCTGCAGTTGCACCACCGCGTCCATGGACTCCGACTGAACAGCCGGGGACTGAACCCCACGGTCCTCCAAGAATCTATCAAGGTGACTCGGACGTCACTCCTGCCCCAGTTACTGAAGCGCCCACCAGCCAACTCCCCAGGCCACCACAACCCATCACTACCGCTCCCACGGCTCCCACTACTACTGCCACCGCTAATAATAATCACAACCTTAATAATAATAATCCACAAGGCCAACTAGAAGATGATTTCCAAAGACTGAATATGACTGCCTCCCCACCTCCAGCATATTCAAGCGTAATGGGCGGACAGAATATAGGATACCCTCAAGAAAAGTATGGTGGGCCTACCACTCAATACCCACCTATAGCTGGGTCAGTGGCTGTCACCGGCCCTCCGTCAGTAGCTGGTTCTCAGCCATCAATACAGAGCCATCCCGCGTTTGCAAACGACTCCCGTCAAGGCCATACCGGAACTCCAAGCCAGCATAGTTTCCCAAGCGGACCATCCGCATTTCCATCATCATCGAAGCAAAGCGAGCCTTCTTCGGCACATCCCGGGCCTGGGCCAGCTTCTCCGCCCCCTCTTCCAGAAGGCTGGATAGCCCACTTGGACCCTAACTCTGGTCAATACTACTACATTCATTTGCCCACACAATCTACCCAGTGGGAATTCCCCAAGGGTCCCACGCCGCTTAATCTTAATGAGACTCCTATGTCTCCTGGCCACAGTACATTTGGTGGACATGGGCTAACATCTCCTGGACTCTCCTTTGCAAAACCCTTAGCATCTCCGGCTTTGTCTGCATTTGGACAACCCTTAGCTTCCCCCGCGCTGTCTGCCTTTGGCCAGCCTATGCCTTCTCCAGGTTTACCAATGACTCCCGGATATGATGGCAGTGCTATGGGAATGAACAGTGGCTTCGTGGGACCGCCTCCGGCAAGTGGTGTGGAAATGTATAAAGTTGCTCCTACGAACGGTGTATATTTCGGTCCGTATTTGCGGTATACCAACATGGACATGGAACGGGGCCTTTGGCTAGGCTCAATTTTGCTTGTGACCGACGCATCCCAGCCCCCAACGATCCATATACACAAGAGCACTGATTTGTCACCAAATCCAAGACAGCTTCAGCCAGCACGCATTGCCAGCCATCAGCGATGGATATTCTATAAATATAGCATTGACCTACAAATGGATGATCACACCTCTCATAAGTGGACGTACGCTATTACCTCCCACCTTGGCTGCACGCGTTACGAATTCTTAGTCGCTGGGCGACACGAGACAGCATGGAGGGTTGTGGCGACTTCAGGTAATGACTTTGCTTTGAATATAAATGCGAATGAAAGATCTCGTTTGGGTGGAGTGGGTTACATGTGGAAAGATATCATGCAAAAACACGTTGAATGCGGCGGATTCCACGCCCAGCTATGCCTTGGAGGGCAAATCAACGCTGATCGGCTATGGAGAGAGGTCCCATCTCTCAAACAATGGCTAGCCATCAGCGGCAAGGAGGCGAGGAAAACAGCGCCATGGACAGCTGCACTAGAAGAGGATGTAACACACGCCTACTTCCACTATTATACCAGCCATTTTGACCAACCGCATTTGAGGGAGGCTTTTGCTCAGTTACCTCATGTTTCCCAAGTCGATGACCACGACATGTAAGCGTCTAACCCCGTTATATTAGCCGAGAGTGTACTAATATACTGTGTAGTTTTGATGGTTTTGGCTCATACCCCGACCATATGCAGTTTTCTAACATGTTTAAAAATATCGGTCGACTTGGTATTGAAATGTACCTCCTTTTCCAGCACCATACAACCCTAGAGGTTTTGCGACACGTCGTCGATGACTCCGATCTGTTTACTATCACTGGAACGGGCTGGCATTTTATTAAGTATCTTGGTCCCGCTATTGCAGTTGTAGGTCCCGATTGCCGGTCAGAACGGAACCCTCACCAAGTACTCGCTGGCCCAACATACCAAGGCATCTTCCCCAAAGTTGCTACACTCCCTCCCAGTGTCCAGCATTGCATCTGGATGGTTTCCGTACCCCTGATTTACCCACGCCTGGAGTCGGCAGAGCATTTCGTCCAGACCGTCGCTACCGGCAAAAAGGCCGTCACTGGGGCTTACAACATGCTTGGAAGGGTCACGAGCTCTGTTGCCGGTGTTGTCGGTGCTAAAAACGCTGTAGGGTCAGGATTTGATTCTGTCAAACGGGCAGTGGGAAAATCCGGTCTGATGGGCAGCGTATTGAGTCCATTTGGTGAAATTGATATCTTCGATGAACTGAAAGACCAATGGACCCATGAATCGAAGGTAGGTGTTGAAATATCCGCATTTCTGTACCTTTTCAAAGATTATGGCTCACACAAATGATATATAGGATCTTGAGAGAACATATCTCATCCGCACTCTTCAGGGAATTGCACACCAGCGAAACATCAGAATGACATTCCTCTCTGGTGCAGTAAACTGCTGCGGAGCCGGACTCGTTCATGACCCGTCACACCCCACGGATCACAAAACAATGTATCAAATCATTTCTTCCGCAGTAGTGAATGCTCCTCCCCCGTCATACATCCTCAAACTTCTCCACGGAAATAACAAACCCCTCTATATACCCACAAACGGTCAGCGATCCGTCGTCGCTCAAGTTTCGGATACAAAGGAGGACATGATGGAGCTTTTCCAGACCGATGTCTCTGGCCAACCAAGAGAACATCGCAAGCTTATGGGCAGAAGAAATTACGTTGCAATTGTTGGATACGATCCAGACGCTGTTCAAGCCGCATACAGCGGTTTGCAGTCCCCTATGTACCCACCCAACAGCTCTGCCGCTGGCTCGTTCCCGAAATTGAGCCTTGCTGTGGACTTTTTGGTGCAGGGCGAAGGATCATTCGGCAATGTGGTCAAGTTTGGACCTGTTATCGTTCCTAGCTTAGAACTAGGCAGGTAAATGTATGCAAAGGAACGGTATGTTAATATGGTAGATAGGGGGACCATTTATATATCCATATGCCAAGTTGATTTTGCTGGCGAATTTCTTTGATATATCCATCTTTCTTACGAAGCGTCTGCTATTTTTGCCTTCTAGCGATATTACACCATGTCTTTTTTATTTTTCAAGTACCTTTTTGCATTTGGGTTTCTATTTGGTATTTTGATATGAATTTTCGATGTATATTCTAGAATTATGCCTCATCTAAGCTGCTTAAACTATATAAAATGGAAATTATTGACAAAGAGTTAATTTGCGCTTGGAATTTCACATATAACCAAAGAGCTAAACGGTACATGGGTATATCATACTACTTCCAAAAAAAAAAAAAAAGACATGGGGTATCTTGAAAATTCCTAAATATCCGAAATGTCCTGAAATAATTTATTCACGCATTGTCATGGCCAGGAATAAGCCATTTGAATTTCCACCAGGATGTTTTCTTCTCGCTTTTATCGGGGGAACCAAAGAGGTTTGGAAAACATATGCCAACCCTATGGAAATAATCACGGTGGGCAAAGAAAAGCTCCCAAGGCTTAATCATCTCAGAATCAACCTCAGAGTCTAGGTTTTTGGAATCAAGTGGACTCTGGTCGCTGTCAAAAGATGACCACGGCAGTGCATCCCGTAGCCTACGGGTATATTCTTTCTCCTGCTCACTAATGCAAGTTGGGTCAGTAGGCCCGTGGCAGACACGTAGATCGGTAATAGATGGAGGAACATCGATCTTGGTGATGAAAATTTCACCTGAATGCATCCGATAATCCAAGTTAGGCGGCGGAAGGAGAGGAACAGGATCATTAATATGGGTTATGCGGCGATACGGGAGATGAAGGTCAGATGCGGGGCCTTCACTCGAGGGAGCCGTCGAGTTAAGGCCAAACACCCTATCAAAATAATCCGCCAATGCCTGGTTCCCTATTCGGGGCTCACCAAATGTGGTTACATGAGGGTTCCAGCCTCGCAGCTTAAACTCAAGACTTCCGAAGGCTGCTACTGCACCACCAAGCGAGTGGCCTGTCACAACCAACTGGTAATCTGGATATTTCTTCATCGTTTCTATAAGCTCAGGTATTATCTCCGGCCGCGTATTCTCCCACGAACGCATGAAACCACCGTGTGCCGTGCAGTCATGACATTTTGCGTGAGTGGGGTCTGTTCCATTCGGATAAGGCATGTAAACCTGTGGTGCAACGGAGAGGTCTGC
The DNA here is from genome assembly GCF_000150975.2 of Nannizzia gypsea CBS 118893. NCBI lineage: Eukaryota > Fungi > Ascomycota > Eurotiomycetes > Onygenales > Arthrodermataceae > Nannizzia > Nannizzia gypsea. The sequence goes on from NW_003345198.1 coordinate 307,050, forward strand.
TATCGCATTTACAATAGAATATGTTCCCCGAAATGAAACTATTATCCTCTTAGGCGACGGAGGGTGGGAAAGGGCGACGTAACCGCAGGAATCGGAAAGCAGAGGGCCGGTGTTCCAAGTCTAGAGAGTAAGGTAAGCATAATCTGCACCACTACTATTTCTCCCAGATACTGAAAAACAGCCTACCTTTACTAGTTCAAAGTGCGGGAACTGCTCACAGAGCCCGGGGCAGCTAAACGGTTTAGTTATGCCCCAGTTCCCAACACAGTACGCTATATCGACGACTTTAGCGAGCTCCTCAAGTTCCTCAAAGAGAGCTTTTGACACTTGGCGTCCATTATTTTCAAGGTGTGGCACGCTATAGCGCTCATCATCTTGCGCAACCCGACCAGCCGTGGTTGCTACAGGTAGAAGGGAGTGCAATATCGCAACAGCTAAGCAGAGAATGCCGACACGAGCCATGGTTAGCTATAGTATAAGACCAAACATAGAGAGTGGGTGAGATAAAGATGGAATCCATCACACGAAGCGCACTGCTACTTTATAAGCGCAACGCCCACCAACGTGATGCGTCCCGGATCTTTCTATCACGAACCAGCGAAAATCGACTGAGACGAAGTCGAGAGAAAGTCACGCTGATGTCATCAGCTGACTTAATCAGGGAGCCGCATCTAACCTTAACTTAATTTTACTTTAATTCTTATCAAGTCAACTATTGAAATCTAACCCAGGGATCTTCTAACTAGCGAGCGTTGTAGCCATCGTCATTGATCTAGCTAGGAAGAGGTATTCAGAGACTGCCACGATGACTGTTGAGCTGTTACACATCCCAAATAACAACTCTGCCATCAACACCGCTAGCTGTAGTCGTAGTTAGTACGTGAAACATAGAGTGAACATAATAGTGGGAACTTACAGCTGATCTTCTTAACAGAGCCACCATTCTCAGAGTAGACCCTAAGGGTAGATATGGTGTTTTGGTGAACACTTTGGAGCTTAGAGTCGTCCTTGGTGCTACCCTTCAAGTCCATCTGCCTGAATTTGTTGAGGGCGGACTCCTCAGCAACAGCACCTCTGGCGGCTCCTTTAACCTCGAGTGATCCAGCTAGCTTCCAACCAGCTTCGTCTCCATTCAGACGATAAATTTGGCAATCCTATTGTTATATTATATATTAGCTCAAGGTCCAACGTTAACGAAACATAAAGGAGGAGGGTATTCTTACGTGTCCGGCGGCGACTATCTCATTCTCATTAATCCAAACCAAACTCATGAATGGTAGCAGCCTCGTGCTAATGTTCAACATAGCACGAGGAGGCTGATCTGGGCCGGAAGGGTATACGACAGTAACGCTGCTGTCATGACAAGTAAATGCCAGTGCATCACCACTTGGGGAAAATGCACAGCCATGGACCCATCCAGCGGAGTCATTCAAGTACTCTCCACAGTTGGTGTTGAACGGAACTCTCTCACCCCAAACACTAGGTTCTGGGCGCTGGTCGATTCCCTTGATGTAACTGGAAAGCACTCTGCAGTGTGAATCCGTCGAGCCAGTTGCGAGGAAGACGGAGTTGGGATGCCATCCAAGAGTGGTTATGGTACTTCGAATCGGCTTCTTCAAGTGTTTCGAGATCCACCAGTCATTCTCCTCTTCAAAGTAGCACACTGCAACAACGCGGGCGCCTGATCCAACCGCAAACTTCTGCTCGGAAGGAGACCAGCGAACGAATGTGGCGGCACGGTTGATTCGGAGAAGTACGAGAGTGGGCTTCCATCCAGACCCAGTCTGTTCCCATACGTAGGCATTTCTGTCTGTAGCGTGGCATCCGTAGTTTAGGAGCTGTTACCTCAAAGCAGGGGTTGAGTTAGGCAACTGGGCCATACCTTGGGAACAGGTCACGATCTGTCCACTCTTGGGAGCAACGTCTACACTGGTAACGGTCTTATCATGTCCTTTAAGCTCCTCTTTCAAGGTGTAATTGCTACCTGAGGCCTCATAGAGCTCGACAACGTTATCTTTGGCCACTGCGAGAGTGCCTCTATCCGATGAGAACGAGTGGTCGGCAATCGGCCGGTGAAAAAGGTGGTGGGCTTCGGGGGGTGCCATGACGTCCAGACAATGCGATAGGAGGAGCTCTCTACTATCGCCTTGCTTTCTTCAATCAATCCATACAATAGCAGCAACAACAATCCGTTGTCTTCGTCGTCTTCTTCTTCTTTGCCTTCTGTTGTTTCTTATCACAAAAGCCCCCGCGACGTCGTAAGTAGCTTATGTAATACTAGCTACTATGTCACGTGAAAGTTTTCTCCGTCCACAAAGCTCGAAAGCTTCAAAGCAAAAAAGCGACGTTCAACTGTTGATTTTGAGATCTCTCACGCCAGACAAATAGAATTCCTCGAGTTGAATCTACATATACACTCAGATTGGAAGAGAAACCTCCATTTCAGTTACTGATTTTTGACAATGGCCTCCAAAACTGCCCCTACCAACGTTGGCGCGCCAAATCAGACGTGAGTTGGGAGCAAAGCAAGCCTGAGATACCTATCTATAATGATGGTGTAAGGAACTGACTCTACACAGACTATACTGTACAAACCTCCCCGATAAGATCAAGAAACCTGACTTGAGGACGGCTCTATATACACTTTTCTCTACTTATGGCGCGGTCCTCGATGTTGTGGCCATGAGATCGAAGGGTATGCGCGGGCAAGCACACATTGTGTTCAGGGACGTCCAAACGAGCACACAGGCGATGAGAGCGCTGCAAGGTTTTGATTTCTTTGGAAAAGAAATGGTACGCATTTGACAGTTGGGGGAAGTTCAAAAGAACGACTTGCTAATCTAGAGCTCCCGTAGAAAATTGTTTACGCCAAAGGGAACTCGGATATAATTGCAAAGCTTCGCGGCACTTTCAACCCATCAGGCATGAACGAAGACCAAGGAATATCAACAGAACTTCAGAAATCCATCTTTAACGCTCCGCCGTCTGCAGCAACTGCCACTCCGTCCGTGCCACCTAAGCCAGCCAACGGCGAGGCTGCCGAGCCAGCAGCACCGCAGGGTGTAAAACGGACCCGAGAGGAAGAGAGCGATGGCGAAGCGCCTATGGATGAGGAGAGTGACGTGTCTATGGAAGCATCGTCCGATGAGGATTAAACGTCGCATGATCCATCAAGAAACAGATCCGCAGCTCGGTAAAGAAAAAAAGGAGGGAGTGGTCAAAAGCAGAAACCACTTCCGAGCGTCCATCATGAATTCTCTGCTTGTGCAGCAACCTTCAGCGGGACATTTAGCCCGACACAATTCCCTATCAACCCTATCCATAACAGCAGATATGTCTCAGTCGTCTGCTCCTTGTCTCCCGCTACACTCTTTAGCGCCTCGCTAGTAGCACACGGGTGGACGAAATATACCGGGATTCCGGTAACAGGGTGGTTCTTATCATTAGTTTTTGATGAGCTTTTGACTTTGAAGTAAGGAAGCCAAACTCAAGGATAGGACGTGGACTCACAGTGATGCTTACACCTCCCATGACTCCCACATCTCTCAACCCGGGCCTGGACTGTTCTGGAACTAACGAGTTATATATGTTGGGAAGCTCTTTCGGTCCACATGGTAGCCCCCCCGGCAGGAAGAAGTACAGCACAGGGACTTGATATGTTGGAGATAACATAACATTATACTCCACTTCACATTTGCTATTCGAAACTGGCAGCCGAACCAGGGCTTCCTGTATGTCAAAAGTTAGAATGGACTTCACCAGGCTAGGTTTATGAATAGGGAAGAGCTGCCAAACAGGGTCGTCCTCTATGTATTCTTCCGTCTCTTCTTCATCCTCAGTATTTGTACTCTTCTCCCCAACATCCGATGCAATCTCCTTCGTCGTAGAATGTATAGCCTGTTTATCAATATATCTCCTCACCACCAGGACAGCTTCGGGGCCCTGTATATCTTGTCAGCCAGTTCAGTTCTAGATGCAGACGTTTCCGTCCATATACGAGACAGGCCCATGGCCCAAAGAGCCAGATAGTGGAATAAATATTCATACACTCCGATCAAATCCGGCATTTGCCCATCCAAGGGGCTCGAGCTGGTCGTCGCAGCTATCAACCAAGCGTATAAATCCCTGACAGCTCTGCGAGAACTCATCGGGCGTAAGGAAGGGGAAATTTGACAGTTTCATGTCTGATCTGCTGAGCTTGGTGTTCGGTGTTCGGAATCTGCGACGTTGGCGATGACAGCCTGAGTATATTTTCCCTACACGGTCTCTAGGTAAGTAAATGCTGGATATAAAAATGAAGCTTTCGAATTGGGGTCAGAGGTTGGATGAACATCCAGTTGTGTTTTAATTTCTATAGACTAATTTAACCCAAGTAGTTAACTGATGGAGCCAACCGATATTAATCCGATAAGTGGCCTATGCAACGTTTACAAACCCAAATAACGGCTATACATCTATATCATCACGGGCATAACTATATATTGGGTGAACGTCATCGTATATGCCTTCACCACTGCTGGATCGGGTCTTCTACACCCAGCACTCCGTACTGCATTGCTCCAATGACGCCTACATCCTTTTCATATTTATCCCACTCGGCGACGAGGGCAGCCAGTTTGTCTGGGAATAGATCTCCCAGGTCCTTCGTCTCGCCTGGATCTTCACTTAGCTTGTATAGCTGCCATTTCCCGGGGCCGGCTGGTTTTGGGATATACAGCGCCTTCCAGTCTCCCTGGCGCACTGCCTGGCGGCCAAAGAGCTCCCAGCCGGTAACATGGTTCTCATCGTGGATGTGCTTCCGGTCTCCCCTGAGATATGGTAGCCAAGATGAGCCTCGCATAGGGTAAATCGGCTTGGATCTGTAAGTTGGGGCTGGGTGCTTAATGCCCGCCAGATCGAGGATTGTGGGAGCAATATCCATAACGGTGCCAAATGTATGATCTATCCCATCTTTCCCAGCCGTAAGAGGAGGATAGTTGAGAATTAATGGCACCCGGATGCCGCCTTCGCTGGTAAACATCTTATACAGCCGGGACGGAGCAGTGGCTGCAGACGCCCAGTGAGGTCCGTACCATATAAAGGAATTGTATGCGCCCAGGTTGTCGATGGAGTTGTCGTAGTACTGGTCTATATGCTCAAATATATTGTTCTGCACAACTGGCAGGGCTTCCAGAAGCGCTCCCTCCGCGCCATTGTCAGACATAAAGATGATAAAGGTATTGTCCATGTCTCCGGACTGACGGAGCTGGTCCAGGACGCGGCCAATCTGCGTGTCCATGCACTGGACCATCGCAGCGTACACTTCCATGCATCGAGACGAGAACCGGCGCTCCTCAGGGGTAAGATCCTGCCAGAACTTGGACATGGTACGGTTCCCCATGACGACCACGTCATGAGGCGCGGTGCCCTCTGGTATCAACCCAAGCTCTTCAAGCTTGCGAAGGCGTTTTTGGCGAAGAATTTCTGGGCCTCCGTCATAAATGCCCCGGTAGCTATCTATATCCTTTTGGGGCGCCTGCAGCGGCCAGTGTGGCGCTGAGAAGGGAAGATAAGCAAAGAAGGGCCTCTCTGCATCTTTCCCCCTGAGATACTCGATCAGCTTGTCCGTAAAGGCAATGCTGGAGTAGAAGTTCTCCCCCAGGTCCCTTGGCTCGATGCGCCTGTCATCTTCTACGTAGATGCTCGGGATATGTGACATCAAGCCGGGAGCCTTCTCGTCTGGATTCTGGAGCTGCGGTTCCCAGCCATAGTGATTTGCTGCTCCCTAAAACCGAATATCAAAAACACTCCATCTATTAGTCAACGAGACGGGACGAGGAGTGACAGCGGCACAGGCAAAAGTCAACAAAACAACCAGAATTAGAGCAAAGAAAAGCAAAGAAGAGAAACGAAAAAGAAGCAAAAAGGTCATACTGGAAGCAGAGAATATGATCGATCGAAGCCGCGTGCATGAGGCGTGTGATCTGGATCAAGCCCCAAGTGCCATTTACCAGCCATCAGGGTTTGATATCCTGCATCCTGCAAGAGTTCCGACAGGGCAACCACTCGGTTGTTCAAGTACCCTTCGTACCCAGGCTTGCCGCGTTGGAACTCTGTCTGGTTCTCGTTCATATTCCCCAGGCCAGCAATGTCTACATGTTTGATTTTGCGCGGATTGCTCGTCAGTCTCCCGCTAGGGGCCCAGCTTCTGCATATAAATACGGAGCGAATGGTTCAGGGGTTCAGCATTTACGGTTATCAGTGCCTGAAAGTAGCATCGAACGCGTGGGAGAGCAGGCAGCGGCCGCATGGAAATCCGTGAACCGCACGCCTCCATCGCTAGCGATGCTGTCGATGTGCGGCGTTTTGATCTCGCCGCCAAAGCAGCCGGCGTCTGAGAAGCCCAGGTCGTCGGCGACAATCACAAGGAAATTCGGTCGTGAAGGCATCTTCTTATTGTTCTGCTTCTTCTGGCTGTCAACGTCAACATGGATCTGACAGAGAACAGGGGGGACGAGAAAGGGCAAAGAGCAGCGTCTTATGTACAGAGTACAGGCGTACAAGCAGCTCGAGGATGAAAATCCTCCAGGGCTGATATATACACGAAGACGTGTTTCAACGCCCTGCAATGGCAGGGGATTTTGTCTCGGCCTTCTTGCATCGGACACTCCGCTCCCTGCTGTAAGGCGATTCATTATCCAGAGCACCCAAGAGGCCAACCGGGATTCGGGGTTTTGTTATGGAGTTTTGTCCACATCTATACACCTTTCCTCCACTCGCATCCATGCGTTTATTCGCACCCCCGAGCGCTAGAGGTCTCTGCATCTGGCAAAAGGGAGGCATGATGGAGGGAGGGAGGGATGGGACGAACCAAATTTACGGAGTACACTACGAGTTACTCTCCAGTCTTTTGTGGCTTGCAGGCGCTGTTGAGGCTGGCTGGGCCTAGTGCCGTTCTCCATCCCCCCTAACTAAGACGAAGGCTCGCACCATTCCGCCCACAGCTGGCAGGCAAAAACGAATGTTGGTGCTAGCTATCCATGATTCCAGCCTTCACACGGGAAGACAGCGGACCCAGCTCCGCTCGCTTCGGATCTGAAGGATCGCTCACATTTAAACGCTGCCTAGAGGCCGGTTAAGGTTGTGAGTCGCTGCACCAAGGGCATCGACTAGCCAGATGTTATGCTGTCTTGAGTGCTGCCGCCTCTTGATACGATACGGAGGTAGCGTGTTTATACGAACGACCGCCCAGTCCTGAACGGTTGGATGGTTAGTTGCTGTTAGGTAAAATTCTCTCGACCCCCTGCAAGGGCTCGACTCCCTCGCCTAAACTCGAAACGCATCATTATCCAAAATGAGCCAAAGTGAGGGATGGCTATTATACGAACGATCGCTTTCTCAACCAGCTTGATTCTGCGGTCAGACAACCGACCCCAGAGGTGCTAAAATACCTAAGTAGGGGGACCCGCTCCCTGTCTGCCAGCTATTTTGAGTGCTACTGTTGATGAAGTCTGGTTATGATCCTCGCTCGCACAGTTGTTTGACTGCCATCAGCATCTTGCGAGAGTTCAAAGCCGTGCTGCAGCTTCTAAACACCTTGAACGAGCTTCCATCACACTGAAGCTAGCATCATTTTTCCTTCATCTCCTGGTTAGCTAGTTATCGTCTTCCCTCCCAGTTCTAAGCCAGAAGATACAGCTAGCCCGACAAACCGCCATTTCCAATTTTTCTGGGACCCATGCCGTGACACGAAACTGTTCGCTGCACAGGCAGATCCGGACAAATATTATCTTTGCGTGGAAAGCAACGATCCCTATGAGCGGGTGTTGACAGGTGTGGATAGTTACTGGTGGCTTTATCGTGGAGCTGATCTCGCCATCGGCAACTTGCGCTCTCCACTAAGCCAAGTGCGATGGCGGCTCTTCTCTACAGAGACGTGACGGCGGCCGATGGCTCGGGGGCAGACGGTTCACAACGAGCAGTGAAGCTGTCGATATTATGCCTAGCCATGGCTGTTTTTGCAGGTATCCTCGTTGTTATCCGTTTTGTTGGCAGATACCTAAAGCGCTCCATCGGCGCAGACGACTGGACAATACTGGCAGCTTTTGTATGAAGACACCTAGCCTGCGTTGATTTCTACAATTGCTAACAAAGACATCAGGTCCTTGCAGTTCTTTACACTGCCATACAGATAACCTGTGAGTGGTGACTATACCAGAAGCATTCCGAAGCAAACCTGCTAATTACCCAAATCCATTTTTATAGGTGTACAACATGGCCTAGGGAAGCACACCTGGGACGTTTCTCCAGAGGATAAAGTGATAACATTAAGGGTAAGCTCTCTCCCTGCTTTTAGTTTTTTTTTTCACATACATTTTATTTTCATTTTTTTTTTTGCTTCTCTGCCCAGGTGTATTCAACTTAGATTTGATTCATGCTCATTATTCCTGGCTGGCAAATATAGTACTTGTACATTCTACAAGTTTCATACAAGATATCTCTTTCTCTCATCAAGATATCATTCCTCCTCCTCTTCGTACGGATATTTTACGTCCAGAAACTGTTTGTATGGACATGCTATGTGCTCATGGCAATAACAACGGCTTCTGGGATCGCCTTTACATTTCCCACTGTGTTCCAATGCAAGCCCATACGCGCATATTGGGACCGTTCCGTGCCACACAAATGCATCGAGAATGCACAATGGAGAGTGTCATATGCACTACTCAATGTTATCACCGATTTCTTTATCCTATTTCTTCCAATCCGAGAATCCATTTTACTTTTGTCCGGCAGAAGGGACAAAATACTAGTTATCTTTATCTTTTCCCTTGGCTTATTGTGAGTTAAACTTAAACCTACTCCCTACCCAGTTACTGTATACTGACTTATACCCTTCAGTTGCTGTGTAGTTAGCATTATTCGAACCACAACTATCTTCGGAACCTCTGACAACCATGACCCATTATGTGAGCCCCCTCCCAAAACCTCATTTCATGTTGCATGGCTAACGGTTACACAGGGAGTGTCGCCCTTATCTCGGTATGGAGTGCGATTGAGCTCAATACAGGCATCATAGTTGCCTGTTTGCCCATGCTCCGGCAGTCGTTCTTTATAATATTTCCAAGATCACCATCTAGCTTTGAAACCACGTCTTACAGCGTTGAGCACTTTCCGCACCGAATAAAGGACTATAGATCCAGCAAATCGGGCCCCACTTCGACCGCTTTAGGTGGAAGACACTCACGCTCAACTACCCGTAATGAGCATCTTTCCATGGGGGCTGTCCGGACGGATACAGACTATAACAAAACAATGACAGGCGGGAGGACAGAGAGCCAGGAGAGGATTGTGACCATGTAAAAGATACCCAGATGAGATACGACTGTACATATGCAGTAATCATTAATTTTATAACCGCACTATTCATACCCGACCCCAGTAAGGACATACCGTAAACTATAGCCGAGCTATAGATGTGCTTTTTTGTCTGGCCGTTGATCTCTAATGGAGCCAGCTGAGGATTTACAGTTATGGTTATGGAGCCTCGGCGGGCCGTAAGCCCGGGCCGAGGTTTCTCCACGCTCTTAATTTTTTGACCAGCGGGGCGGCTGAAGAGCAGAGGAAGTGTTAAGCGGACGATGACGAGTAATCCTACATTTTACAGCGGTACGTATAGAGAGTGTATGCGTTTTATATCAAGTGACTCATTGTGTAGCACAGTGGTGCGGCTGTATTTACAGATGTAACTCGCCAGCTAACTACAGGGGGCTTGTGCTGTGCTACACTGGGAGGAAGAGAGCAACGTCCTAAGATGAACAAACACAAGTGACAATATTCCTTTTAGTTATATGGTGTGAACGACCTTTTATCCCACAATTATAATATCCCTAGCAATAATACGAAATAATTTTCATCTCAAACTCCGAGAAAACACGTTACCTACCGGCGTATGGCTGGCAGTTCTAGTCAGGAGAAGCGATCTAAAACTTGACACCTAGCTTCCATCCGACACAGCAGGCTCGACTCCAAATAAAGCAACCTAGAGAGATAATATAGCAGAGAGTAGTCCATAATACAACTGGCCAATATCGCCCGCCGGTATGTTGGAGGAGACTGCCTGCAATCGGAATGCCCGTGAGAGTCCCGAATGAGACAATCGTATAACAGGTTGCATAGTATCTTCCATACTCATTCGTGTCACACAGCTGGCCCACGCATACTGGCGCCAGGGAGACATTGGACCCAGAAGCAAAGCCGAATATCAATGCAAACACAATCGACAGTGCTTTGATGGTTGGTGCCGATGAAGGCGTGGTGGTCAGCAGCGAGGCAGGGAGCCATAGGGTGATAGTCATGGCTGTGCAGACAACGAGAGCGGCAATCATGCTGTGAAACGGT
>NW_003345198.1:317529-327399 GCF_000150975.2 Nannizzia gypsea CBS 118893
TTCGGCCGAGCTTGTCAGCCACATATCCAGGCAACGCTCGGCCAATGCTGGATCCCGCGTTCATTATAGCGATGAGCTGGTAGGAGAAAGCAGTGGACATGGCGCCGGTCGACAGGGCGAATGCGGTGATATACGCGATTGGAACGAACAGGGCCCATTCCATAAAATACGTCCCCAGGGTGACAAATAGATATGCTGGGTCGCGTAAGATGCGTAGGCTGGGTATAACCGACTGTCCAGGCTTCGGAGGCAGGCGTGAGCGCACCAGGATGAACGTCACAGCACAGCAGAAGATGACAAGGAATCCAACGATTCGTGTAGCCCATGCAAACGAGACCACCGTATATAGCTTCTGTAGGGCGAGAGGGAAAACGATCCCGCCGACAGAGCCACCTGCGGCAGCTATACCAGTGGCCGTGGCTCTCTTCTCGTTGAACCAGTGGCTGATGGCTGAGAGAGCGGGCGTAAAGATCAACGACGCACCTATTCCACCGAGGATTCCAAAGCAGAGCATGAAATGCCAGTACTGCGTACACAGGCCGAGCAGCATCATGCTGGCGCCCAGGCAGACGCTGCCGGCGAGTATCAGCATCCTGGGCCCATGGGCATCAAACACAGGCCCAACCTGGACTCCGCCGAAGAACCCGAGGAAGATGAAGGTACTGAAGATCCATCCGGTTGTACCTTCGTCGTACTCCTTAAGCTGGTGCTCGCGAACATAGGCCTGGATGGTACCGACTGTGTTCCTGTACCCGTCGTGAGCAGATGGCTACACCCATAACTATAACAACGACAACGAAGCGAGGTGACACGTAGCATGCTGGTATCAACTCACATCATCCCCAGAGTGACGGCAGTGCCGAAGCAAGATCCAACAACGACCATCCACGCCTTGAAGCCGCCCTCGGGGTAGTAGATGCCGTCGTCGTTGGGGCGGCGCCTCGCATACTGGCCCTCAGCGTCGCTGTTGCTGCTGCCAGGCCCATCCCCCGGCCCTGCCGCGCCGTCTACACGATCCTCGAGATCGCTGTCGGACTTCTCATCGATCGCAGCCGCATCGTATCGGTCTCTCGGCGAGGAAGACGAGTGTCTCAGCGTCGAAACAGCCGGCGGGTCTGTAGGGGTTATCGCTAATTCAGCCGCCGCGGGAGGGACAAGCGCCATCACCAGCTAGTCAACCTGTTAGTTAAACCAGTGAACGAGCCTGCAGTCGGCCAGTGGCTGTTGGGTGGACTCGCGAGATACAGACGGGCTCTTGCGTGTCTACCTTGTTCTGCACGACGTTTATCAAGATGGAGTCTCGCGGCGACTGGGGGAAATGACAAGCAGGACGCCGTTTTTTTATATGTTGGTACGATGGCCAACTCGTTGGTTCGTTAATTATACGGACAACCAGCACCGGAGACAGCGATGGTTAACCGATTATCGTGCACACCGCCAGCTCGTCAGCAGACAGGAAGAGACGCAGATACGATAGCCGGCAAGGACTAAGACTGGCTGAAGGGGGGATCGAGCGGCCCGCTGGCTATCATATCATCCTTTGCCCTCGGCCGGGTGCTGGCGTTGGTCCTCGCTGCAGCCGAAGAGCGATCCCGACGACCGTTTTTTCAGCCTGAGAGATACCTGAGATACCTGAGATATCCCTGCGCAGCCCCTTGCCACTTGGGGCCGATGTTGCACCAGCATTCTCGTCCTGCTGCTAGGGAAGCTCAATGCGGTGGATTCGGATCTGTCCGGCAGCTTGCAGACCGTCCAGATCGTCCTCTGCAGGGCTGGCTGACGGTGAAGGAGGATGCTCGACAACCACCTTCAGGAAGCAGACGGATGCTCGGGGGTTTATTGCTTATCACCACTATACCCAATAACGGCCATCTGGATATTATAGATTATAGTTAGAACAAAGAGCATCAAGGTGACTTTGTTCGACCCGACTATAATAATAACCCTGGGGTTCACAACGGACGCATACAGAAACCACTCTGTACATAGTACGGATAGCATATAACAGTGTAACCTTGCTCCCAAATTCAGGCCCAAGGCATTTTGCACCTCCCAGGAGCGTCTAAGATGCCATATATAAAGGGATATCAATGCCATGGGAAGTCGAGGATGCATACTGAGCATTCACAGGTGTTCCATACTTGTGTCAAACTACCAAGATAATCCTATCTCTCTCAGTATATAACGATATATACCCAAAACATCCTTCTAAACATGCAGTTCCATTGGCTCATTGCTCTGCTGTTTGCCAGCTCTGCCATTGCTGGTGTTGTCGACACCTTTTCCGCACCTCAGCTGGCCGAGTCGCTCGGCATTAGGGACGTAAGCCTCGTCCTTCATATTCAACAACCGTGGATGAAGCAGAAGACTAATCAAACACCAGCCTGGGAGATGCCATCCGGGTCGCAGATGCATCAATAGACATGAATGCGGCACACGAGGTGGATGCATCTGCTACGTATGTCCCCAAGCCCTTATATCCCCTTTTGATACCAACATATCTCCCCAAACCCTCTCCTAAGGGAGCTTTGCAGGCCCTATATGTACTAAAGGCATTACTGACATCTCACTTCGTTCCGATATCAGCGTAACAAATGCGGATAAGGAAGATGAAATCCTGTCTGGGCTCGCTCATTCAGCCATTGGATTTTGCTCAGGAAGAAGGAATTTCGGGAACCTACTTTTCCTCCAGGATCTATTTTTTACTCCATTCCATTAAAATCGCCAGAGATACAGCTGTGAAAACTTTCCTTCCTTGAGTTATAATTGTTAGGATAATAACATGTATCCTTTTACTCCCCTGTTCCCTGAACACCAGCATCCTGACCCGTCACAGCAACTGACAATTGCGTCTAAACGAACACGAAACCATTTACCTTGCAATCCTGTAACTCTTCGTGGTTTGGACTAGACCGTTGGCATGGTAACTGTTGACATAGTAGGCGGCAAACTGCCCCGTAGCCGAAAGCTCCTTCTCACCATACTATGGTAAGGCCTATGAATGAATAGGTAGAAACCAACATACTCGAAGTAGTCGATCGTCTATACTAGAGACCTGGGTCCTTCAAAGTGAGTTATGTATAGAAAGGTGACGGGCATGCAGTTGGATAACTTAGGTAGCTAAGTAGCTACCTAGGTATATAGTGATGACCTCTAACTACGACAAGGACTAAAGTTGACGAGTCTTCATAAACCACTGCTTCACTGGCAAGAAAGAATAAAAGGACCGAACGCAGTTCGAGCAGTCATAAGAATCGTTTATATATAGTTATCTACTTCAAATCGCGATACGACATGACAACACTCTAGACAGGGAGCTGCGGCACTTCCTTTCGATAATACCGATGAGCCGCCCACAAAAGAAAGCCACAGTAAAGTGGCCCTCCACAGATATCAAGGATGCCGTAGAAGACGGCCTCGCCGGTAGGGGAGAGGGCATTGCCTCCTTCACTCACGCCCCAGGCTACGCCATACATCAGGAAGACTACCGATGCAGCGATGCAGAACACGAGATACACCCGTTTCAAAGAGGGCATTGTTGCGCGTACATGGTTGTATCCGGACTTCAGCATCGTCCAGCCAAGGGCGGCGCATGCAAAGAAGCCATAGACACTGATATGTTTGTCAGAACAAAGGAAATCACAGACGCAGGGGTAGAGATAGGAAGCTTACAAGTATGCCCACTTATACACGTTGGGGATAAGGGCGGCTCCAAGACCCGTTATCATCACAATGCTGACCATGAAGACTTCATGGAGGATCAGTTTCAAGGGAGCGTTGATAAGCAGGAGCATCTGCGTCATCAGGATCGGCGTTGCGAGCAGCCTTGATTGAAGACCTCTGTTAGCAGGTGAATTGACAACTGGGCTGTTAATACCGGGGCTGAAAAGAGGTTCTTACCAGCCAGCATAGCGGATCCAGAAGACCTGTCGAGTAGGATTCTCGATCCCGTTATCGATGACGATGAACTGGTCGGCTCGGGGGAATTCGACCTCGACAGCTACCCAGCCGAGATTGGCGCCCATAGCGAAATAGGCCATAGAGAGGATATAGTTCGACAGTGCCGAAAGGTAGTACTGAAGTCGAACATTTGGATTGCGGGCGACGAAACTACCGACTAGAAAGGCAACGGCTGAGAGGGAGAAGATGCCTGTGGCAGCCCAGTACCTAGACAACCGGTCAACATGAGTTATATCGTATGATATGGGGACAGGATCAACGTACCAATTGGTGCCTTCGTCTGATATCGAAATATCGGCATTGTCCACCAAAGTGGTTATCACATTCGATGAAAGAGACATCGGGAGGACTCGAACTGGGTTGATAATCTACTCGAGAGTATTCAAGCAGGAACAAAGGACTATGCGTTCAAGTTAGATGAATAACTTGACAGCATGCATTTTCAGCATAGAGCACACTACCGTCCTTCGACGTGACGGTCACCCTTGAAGATAAGGAGTGATGCGAGAAGGATGAAGGGAGAAAAATAGGATAGATCCAACGGGCAGCCATAATATTTAAGCCAGTATTGGCAGCCCAGCTATCCGCCGCACTATCTATATTGTGGACAGCCTCCTTCATGCAATACGGGGTGCTATATGATCATGCATGATCTTGGCTTGACGATCCCTAACTGCAGAAGTGGTGCCAGCGTGCAATTTTTTTCCCTCTCTGTGAGCTGGCCCTAGGCATCTCAGCCCTTTGCTGTACACCATCGGACCACTGTTCTCCATGCACCTTTTCACCGCTTGCTTCACTAAGATTACGGGGAAAGGTGCCGGAAACACTCTAGGGTGTTTAGCGCCTGGTTAAAGACGATCATGGGCCTATCCGACTGGCGCGTTAACCGGGAAGCCGGGGATCGGGGGAATCACATCTTAAATACGGCTCAAAAATCGGATGCTCAGCAAGAACTTTGATCCAGCCTGGTGGTAACAGGCACGTCAATATGTAGGGGTATGTGTATATACGGATTACTCCGTATATATAGAACTACTCAAGTTCCCGCCGGCAGAATCTATGGGAGTACACAGTATCACCACCTGCAAAGCATGGGAATGTTGGGGGCCGGGGTCAGCTTGACGGCACAGAGCATGTCCATCTTTCGAAGACGAAGCAGAAAGGCAACAGTCCCATCAAGCTGAAGGTCATGTGGGTGGTGGCCATTTAAATAAATAAACGAGTTTTCGAATCCTTTTTAGACGCCAACAACAGGGAATGAATCGGCCTCGCTAACTATTGTTCTGGTACACTGCCATCGAGCCTGATCTTGATGCTCTGGCTATACTCACGGTGATGAGCATGGCAGGCAATGGCAACGAATGTCGAAAGCCGGTATTCATACCGGATGGTTAGCAGACTATTTATTCTACTATGGATTTCAACAGATCCAGCGCTCGCCACGATATGTTATCTGTACGGAGTATAATTAATGCAATGTCGCCCCGTCGTTCGGTTAGGGATAACATGAACTATGTAACCAGCAATACGGAGTATGTCTAAGCCAAAGATTGCTTCTGGAAGCAATATCCCTAAAGGGCCAGTTACTTGAAAGCGACAAAGTCATGAAGAGCAGATTTACGGGATGCTTTAAAGAGATGGGTAGCCGCTTTCAAGTTCTACGGGATCAGGTTAACTAGTCGCCTTTTTGAAGGGAATTCTGGCATCTGAGCAAAGGAGCGAACGAATAGGGGTTACAGCGAGCTTGAATGGCACAGAAATCAGTTCGACCACCCAGCTACACATCACAACACGGGGTATTCCCGTTGCCTAGTTATTTAATGGGCACCGAAAGAAGCGAAAGCAGTCTGTGAAACATGCCCTCTCTGCTATCTTCCTTTAAATAGGGGTCAGGAATAGGACAGCAATTATGATAGCTGCTGTAAAGGCTTAACCACTTCTGTCTCCTCGCTGAATCTCCTGGGTAGAGTCATTATAGGGAGATCCTTGATTCATATCCCATAATTACTCCATCAACTGGCTAACCGCCCAGCTAATTATGAGTCGAGGAGGGCGGGAAAAGGGGGTTTTGAGACCTGGGCGAAGCTGCCTGCTCTTACTCTAAAAGGGTCTCTGGTCTCTCCATTTCCTCCTTTCTTTATAACTCGTCAACTAGAGCACCGAGACTGGTTCGTGGTCAATTAACTAAAGAGACGAGATAGCTGTGTGACAAAGATACGACGGGACTTGCGCAACCCAGAGCTCCACGTCTATCAGACACATGTGAGTCTCTTTTCGTCCCCCTAGCACAGGTAAATTGTGGTGAAAGCACTCGTCTCACGGCGGCTAGGACAGTCCACTACGGCTAGAAGCCAATGTGAGCCGTGTTCAGCTAATAGGGGTCAAAAACACCTACGAGAGTGAGTATCCAGGCAACTAGTTATGGCCAGGATCATCGTATGAAGATGAGATCATGATCATCCAGGCCTTTTGTATACACTTCATCGACAGGATATACATATACTTGACTGCCGAAGGCTGGACGACTAAGCCATTATAAGTACGGGGCGATGTCTCAAGCTTTCTCCCGACCAGGCATGAAGAAGCTGGTTAAGCATAACATCATAGTTATCCACGTCTGCTCCAGAGGCAACTCTTGACAACTCGGCTGCAACAAACGTCAACCCATGCCTTGCTGTGCGACAGGCAGCTCTCCCTTTTCCCATCCAGAGTTGCACCATGGCGAACCTTGGACATCTCGACAGCAGAAGTTGGACTTGGGGACAGCGAGCATGACGGCCCCCAACACCCCCTTTGCCTTCCCTGCTGCAAGTTATATATTCCGCAGCTTGTCGGCGCTTCATTCGCTGATAGCTGCCGGGTTTTAAACGTGTTTACCTTCTTCTTTTCTTCTTCTTTATGCGGGGAGTTTCAGATCTCATGAGCGAGAAGAGAGCGATAGAGCGATAGGCGCTGGCGGCATCGTTTGATAGACAGCTCTGGCCTGCAGGGAGGAAGACAAACAAGAGCGCCCGTGGATGCCAGTGGCGGACAGGCAGCAAGCCTCGCCTGAGGGATATCGACCTTATTATCCCTCGCTGTCACCCCCCATTCCTGTTGGCCTTTCCATCCTTTTTTTCTTAAGGCGTCTTGTTCCTCGACGGCTCGATCCTTCGTTTCTATGAACGGATGTATAGGTAGGGATTCTGCTGGGCTAATTTCAGTCTAATTTGACCAAGTCTACCCTGGCGCGACCCTGGAGGATCTGGACGAGAGGGGACTCAGAGGAGCTTGGGGAGCTCAGGGAGCTTCGGGGAGAGCTACTAAGAAGGCTTTTCTCTGGATGCTCAATGGTCTTTTTCTTTCTTTCTTCATCAATTGATACGAGAGAAGGGCGAGCTGTCCGTTTGTTGACGGAGACCAGCAGTAGCGGCCGCAGCAAGAGAAGCAGAGGAAGATGGGAAATACACAGTCAAAACAACATGAGAATCGTCTATCAAGGCCTCTGTCTGA
The DNA here is from genome assembly GCF_000150975.2 of Nannizzia gypsea CBS 118893. Classification (NCBI taxonomy): domain Eukaryota; kingdom Fungi; phylum Ascomycota; class Eurotiomycetes; order Onygenales; family Arthrodermataceae; genus Nannizzia; species Nannizzia gypsea. The sequence continues at coordinate 324,982 of NW_003345198.1, forward strand.
GGCAGCTCTAGCATCTTCAGCATCTCTGGTAGCCGCAGAAGCAGTGGGAGCTCCGGAATCGCCAGGAAAACTGTCGCAGCATGTATCCAACAAGTCACAGCAAGAAGGGCAGCCTGCGCCGCAGCCACAGCCTTGCCAATGCCAGTGGTGTATTGACTATGCGGTGCCGGACCCGTACCAAACGCCGTCTACGCCGCTCGAGGAGTTCTTCGAATTCCGACGGCAATTCCTCAGTCGTATGGGCGCAAAGAACAGCGCATCGCCAGCGTCGCCAGGAGCTTCCCCGGCGGTAGAAGACGACTCTCGCTCGCCCGTATCAGCCAAGATGGGCGGCTTTAAACGCCGCTTCTCTCGGTCCAAAACCAACTTCCAGCGTCGCATGTCGCTCACTTCAAACGGAGATAATGCTGTCCCTGCTGCCGTCAGCCCTCTGCAGGCACCAGATCCAGTGTCGCCAGCGCTCGTTGGCCTGGGACTCGTGAGTGGTGGTGGTGGTGGTGGTGGTTATCATGGTGATATTGATGGACCGCTGTCATCGCCCCAGAATCCTCCGTCAGGACAGCCTCGTTTAATCTCAGCCCGCCGACGGTCATTTAATATCCCAACCAGGTTCCCACTCTTCAGCAAGTCGAGGCAGCACGTCTCTCACCAGAGCGATTCCATCTTCCACTATAAGTCCAACACCGAGCCGCTGCGAAGAAGTTGGAGCGACATTGGTGCTGCTACAGAAACTACTCCTGCTACATCTTCTGCCTATCCGAGACCAAGATCTGCTTCTCCAGCTCGTGCTATTAGTCCGAGCGAACAAGGCTACACTCACCTAGGGACCTTCAAGTTTGGGTCGCTTCATGTTGTAAACGGCTGTGCCTCGCCGGCACCAAGCAGCAAGAGACAAAGATCTTATCCAGACTTGAGATCTATAGACCAGTCGGACTTAAAACCAGAGTCAGAGACAGAGCAAGAGCAAGAGCAAGATCTAGAACCGCCGCCAGAGAAAGACACCGTCACAGTCAGAGGCGAAGAGCCTGCCATCATGTCTGCTGTTGCTACTCCTCCTCCTATCCCAAAGAGGTCGTCGTCTAGATTGAACGGACATCGATCAGAGGATACGGTCGAAGGTAAACACCAACTACAGCCAACTGCTCAGTCACCATCCCCAGGGTCTCGGCCAAAGCTTGCTCCTTTGGTCACATCCCGAAGACCGAGTGTTTCCTGGTTCGATGACTGTCCTACATCGCCGCCGGGTTTCGGTAGCCCTGACTCAGTCCACCTCCGGCCTCTGACTCCGCCACCTGTTCAACCTACGCCTGCGTTGGTGACAACCACGAAACAAACTGAACATGACGATAATCTCTTCGAAGATGAAGGAATGGAGATCCCTGTCTTCTGGGATGACACCGTCCAGTCCCACGAGAGCTTCCATGACCCTCATTTCCACTCATCCCTGAGCAAAGAGCGACAGGATGCGAAGAAGCTGGAGTCTAGCAAACGCTCCGGTGCTCTGAACAAGACCGACAGCGGATATAGCTCTGCCTCAGGAAAGTCGGCCGCGAGACACCGTTATGCTTCGTCACGAGGACGGAACTCAAGAGACAGGAATTGTCGTTTGTTTGACGCAGACTCGAACCAGGCACTCATCCACTGCGACGGAAGTATCAATGATCCCGTTGAGGGGACAATTTCAATCACCTCTCATGGAGACAGGGAAATTATCAATGCCGTCTTCCCCTGGCCTCCAGCCCATCTTCGGTACCCGGTTGAAGCATACACAAGCCAAGCCATTCGGCCCAAACAGCAACCGCAGGAGGCATACGAGCTTCAGGCAGATTCCATGTCTGAGTATAACCTGGATCCAACATACCCTGTTAGAGCCAAATATGAACCCTCCCGTCCACCACCCATACCACCGCGGTTCCGTGAACCCAAACAGGTATCCCGCCCGAGGCCTGCGGACAGTCAGCATACCCAGTGCAAGATTCCTTCTCCCGTAGGCCTTGCCATTGATATATCTCCCAAGTGCATTTCTCCCAGGGAACCCTCTCATAAGGACCGTGCCCATAGAAGCTCTACTACTCAACGGTCGTCAAGAAACCCTGCTAAGGGCCATGCAAAGGGACATTCCTACAAGAGCCAGTCTGTGAAGGAACATACCACAAAGACTCATGCATCCGCTAGCAATGTCACTAAGAGTAACGCACCCAAGAGTAATGCAACCAAAAGGCATGACAGAAGATATCGAGACTCGACTCCCGCCCGGATGACAGGCGAGAAACCACCCACTGCTTCTCATGCTCACGCTAGGTCGGCCTCAGATGCTACTTCCTCCAGGCCGCAAAACAGCATCAACATGGACAAACCCCTTCCAGCTCTTCCATCGCCCAGTGATATTCGCTTTCCAACAGCCCAGATGGAATGCAC